>NC_044917.1:12081628-12090728 GCF_003576645.1 Ipomoea triloba | reverse complement strand
TATATATATATATATATATATATATATATATATATATATATATATATATATATATATATATATAATTCAGTTCCTGTGCGATTGTGCCGTGGCTTTAGGTGCGTAATTTTCTTTTTAAGGTTCGTGATTTTCCTTTTAAGGTGTGTGATTTGTATGCTTAAGGTGCGTGAGTGTTGAAACTTAAGGTGCATTATTTTAAAACCTTATGTGCGTGGTTTGTGTATTTAAGGTGCGTGATTTGTGTAATCAAGGTGCGCAGTGTGTTCTCAACTGAAGGTGCACCATTTAAAAAATTTTAGGTGCGTGGTTTGTGTTCTTAGCTTAAGGTGCATGATTTGTGTACTTAAAGTGTGTCGATTTAATGTTTAAGGTGAGTACCGCACAACCACACGGGAAGATATACCCGCACTTGAACCCTTCCCTATATATATATATAGGTCCTTAATCAGGTGAGAACCATGTCCCACGTGAGAACGTAAGGCCAAATCCAAGCCATCGATCTAGTAGATCTAACGGTTGAAATAAACAAAATTTTATAATATTTATGAAAATGACCTCATTTTAAAAGTTTATAATATTTATGAAAATGACCCCGTTCAAATTTTACTTGATTTCTCATCCATCAGATCTTACAAATCAATGGTTTAGATTTGTCCTCACGTTCTCACTTGGGTGCATAGTTTTCATATGATTAGGATTCTATATATATATATATATATATATATATAATACTCCGTATTAAACATTAATATTAAGCACTTTTAATTTTTCCCTCTGATGTATAAAAGAGAAATTTGTGAAAGATGTTTGATTATTCCTCATGCATGGTTTGATGATCTTTCAAAATACTATCAAACAATATAATGCAAGTACACTACCTAGCTAGATATGTTAATTATTACAAAATATGTAGTCAGTTAATCATCAGCTGCCTGTCTAATAATAATTGAACTACTCAAAACACTATTTTGAAATGGAACTTTAATGTTGATGAATATGATGAGGATTTGTGTCCCTACTAACTTTTGGGCTCACTAAAACAAGTGGTTCCAAGCTTGTTCTGAGCCGGCCACTTGATTATCTCTGTAGACTGCAATCAATTCCTAACTTCAATTGCATGCATGTATTTAATGTGTATATATCCAACAATCTCCTTGTGAGAATGTGACTATTTTACCTGGTACTTTTTGGGAGTATGAGATGGAGAGGCTTTTGTTGTTTCTTGAATTAACGTCGGATCTTTTTCATTGTGACTTGTCATGTTAGAACTAGAGAAAGAAATGACAACACGGTGAAATATGCTCTCTCCATACATGTAGGATCCACCTTCTTTATCATGTTATGGTGACCTTCAAGAAATTAAACCATTTATGAAGACAGCCCTTAGAATATAATGTGTGGCTTTATGCTCACCACAAATTTGAAGAATTTCTTGAATTAGTAAACATTTTAGAAACAGAGACAATTTTAGATTCATATATTTAATATTTTGGAGTAAATGTACTCAAAGATGAGTAGCCTACTAACCTCAACTATTTTTTATATTTTTTGAGTACTACTGACTCTGTTACAATGTACCAACCTCAAATATTATATCACTTGACTTTGTGCCAAGCAAATCTTATCAAACTCAACCAACGAGCTAAGGCCATCTAGCGCCTTAAAAATGGGTACAATAATTAATTAATTAAAGGGAGAATTGCACTTTTGATTCATCAATTATATATTATAAGTTATGCAATTTACTTTATTATAGTCAATTTTAAGAAACTTTTAGTTCTTCAATTGTTTGAAAGGTTGCAAATCTAGTCCCTAATGGAAGTCATGAGAAATATTATTTGAAACTAGGTGTTTTATTTTCAAGAAACTAGGTGTTTTAGATAGAGAGAAAAAGAGTTGTTGGCACTTGCTTATGGGGGGATTGTTAGGAAAAAAGAGTGAAATCCTAAAACAAGTTTTTAAAACCTTAGTTTTGAAGGTTTTTCTTGTTTAGGATTAATGATTTAATTTATTTTTCATTTATTTGTTGCTTAGTTTCATCTTGCAGAATAGTTCTTTATTGTTAGTTTTGTTAGCTACTTTATTTCCATGTACATATATAAATAGCTTACAGACTTTAGCTTAATAATACAAGTTTTTCACATTTTCTACATGGTATCCAGAGCCCTATTTCTCTAAGCGAGAATTTTCCTAAAAGATCCCATCTCAATGGCTTCCGCTTCTACAACCACATCATTGGTTCATTTAACTGCCCCAACCCACTTTCTCATCCGGTTGACTGACACCAATTTCCCGGTTTGACAGCGACAAGTGAAGTCCACATTAATCGGCCTTGATCTCCTAGGTTATGCTGATGGCACACAAGAAGCACCTACTCAATTTACTGATGCGGCTCGCAGTACCGTGAATCCGGCTTACACTACTTGGTATCGACAGGATCAAATCTTAGTCAGCGCTCTCCTAGGGAGCTGCTCCGACTCAATCCAACCTCTCATCTCGTCTGCAGCTACTGCACATCAAGTTTGGTCGAGACTTGCAACCAGCTATGCATGACTTCTACGAGGGGAGCGATCATATATATATATATATATAGGATGGGGTGTGTTTAGTGAAAACACCCTCTCCATGAGTCCATGAAAATCAATACCATCCATTAAAAAATATATCTATGGATAAGATTAAGTGGGGATTAAAAACGCACATTTGCATGCATATTAGGTATTAGGCTGTCCTCAACCTTGCTAATTCCCCATTTCTAATCTATGTGGCAAGAGAGAGATTTCTTTTTTATTAATTAATGCCATGTGTGTTGCAAGAGGAGGGAGAATGAGAAAAAGTTGTAAAAGCATGCTAAATTTGACAAAGGTTGCCATTTATGTACTTTTTTATTTTTTTTATTTCTTATTAGTTATTTATTATATTATTTTATTATTATATTTATAATATAATAGGGATGTGGGACCACTTTTAAAAGTGAGGGAATATTGCAGAGATGTAGAACAAATAGTGAAGAATTTACAAATTTAATGATGTGGAATGGAAACCCAGTGGGGTAGTTCAAGTGGCAAGTGAGCTCTCTTTGTGGGGAGGAATTTTGGGAGAACCCGGGTCCAATCCCCGCAAGTGACGATTCCCCCTGGGCCAGCTCCTTTCTGGGGTTAAGGACAGCCTTATGATGCGTGCAACTTAGGGACATGTTTCATATGCACACGTGTTTTTAATCTTCCAATTAATTTCATCCATGCATAGATCCATTTTTTAATGGATGAGATGGGTTTTCATCATGGACTCATGAGGATGGTGGTTCGCATAGATCCATTTTTTAATGGATGAGATGGGTTTTCATCATGGACTCATGAGGATGGTGGTTCTCATATGATCACTATCATATATATATGTGTGTGTGTGTGTGCGCGCGCGCACGCGTGCGTTTGTGGCTTTTTAATTAAACAATTGAACAATTAAATTATTTAAAATTAACAATGAATAACTAAATTGCATAATCCGATACCCGCCAATAATTAAGGGATCAAAAGTGACTTTCTATTGATTATATGATAACTAACATTTTTATAAATAACTAAGATAAGTAGTGCATAACTAGCAGCAGTCTAGAATTTATTTCTGACTAACTTCAAAATTTGTAATTAGGATTAAGCCCGCTATCGTATTTTCAAGAGATAGAGTGCTGAATTTGATATTTCACCGGCTTTTGCCCAACAATTACCGCCATCACATTTTCGAGAAGCTAAGTAAGGTGCTGAATTTGATATTTCACCGGCCTTTGCCCAACAATTACCGCCATCACATTTTCGAGAAGCTAAGTAAGGTGCTGAACCATAGACTTTCGCTCAACAATCCCCTAGCCACCAATTGTTGGGTCCTTCACCCACCCCGGCCAACAAAATTGGACAAAAGTTAGGAAATTCGGCAAACTTTCAGCTTATCATTGTTTAAGGCTAATTAAACATTATACATACACAAAATTGCTCCACCCCAATCGAGTTGGACCCCTGATAATATGGGTCACGAGATATCAACCAACTAACGACGCAAAATCATTCACCATATATACATCAAACATTTATTATATTCTCACCATAACTCAACCATTATTCTCCTTCAACAAATCAACAGTCTACTTAAAGACTGCTTCTAAACAAGCTAGCATATATGTGAACAAAACATACAGCATCTCAAATCAGAGCTTCTATTCGTCCTATTACTACCTTTTCCTTTCTTTGCTTCTTCAAAAAAACTTTTAAGGCTCATTTCCAATCTTCTTGTTTCTTAATTTCAATGGAAGGCCAAGATCTGAGCCTTCGAGTTGCCTCATTTTCGTGCTACCTCAACCCCGAAGATAGCTTTGTGCAGAAGATCTGGGCGGGATCCTCAAACCTTAAAATCTCGAAAACAAACAACGCTGTCCCAGACGGGCTTCGAGTGAACCACAACAATTTCACGTTCAACTCGTCCCGCCCGGTTCAAGATCCTACCGTCGCATTTATTCTCCCCCAACAACCCCATAACCCGAAACCGTCTAAAAAAGACGCCGAAGTTAGCAGCCGCATCTTCAAGGCAGACAAGTACTTCAATAATACCACCACTGTCCCTGGAGGGATCAAGTACGCAAACCCACAAGGCCAAGGAGTAGTAGGGGATTATTTCAAGTCTGCAACGGCTAGTATGTGCTCAGAATCAAGTAGCCAAATGGCGCTTTTACCAAACATCATCAAACATAATAAGAAGGGCATTGGAAGGAGGCTTTTCTTGGGATTCATAGGCTGCCGGGGTCCTTGTTCCGACAAGAAAGCCGTTTTCATTAGCCACTCCAAAGAAATGGAACATTTCGCGACGAATTCTGGGCATTTAAGGGAAGAAGAAAATGGAGAGCCAAGAAAATCATTGGAAGTGTTTGGTTCTGATAAAAAGGGTGGCGTGGCAGGCAACTTAGAAAGGAAATTATCAATGTTAACCTGGGATGCCATACCAAATACTCCTCAAAACATTAATCCTCCTATGACGACTCCTATTGCGACGATTAATAACACTATTTGCGACGATCGGGCTAGCGACGCGAGTTCTGATTTATTCGAAATCGAGGATATTTCTAGCACCGCCGGCCACGGATATGGAGCTTGCCGGACCGCAGGTTACACCTCTGGGTGCTCATCTCCGACTCACTACGCGCCTAGCGAGGCTAGCATCCAGTGGAGCGTCGTCACGGCTAGCGCTGCTGATTATGCCTCCGATTATTGCGACGAAAAGTGTAATAGCATTGTTGTTCCAAGAACCGTCGCAAAAGCCAATAATACTGCGACGACCAAATCGTCGCTTAAAAGCCGTAGTTCCGGCGGGCTCTTAGGGTGTAACAGCTACAAGGCCGTAAGTGTCGCTGAAAGTGTGGCCAAGACCGCCGATCATCAACTGCCAAAGCTGGGAAACCATACACTACCATTATCGTATGCTAGAAATAATGTTTGATCTATATTTTACAATAGACAATTGTACTTTTAAATTTTGTTTTCTTTCTACTTTTTTGGAAATAAGTCGTACGTGTTTGGTATCAATCCATCAATATATATGTGCCAAGTTTTTTTGGGGAAAATATATTTAGCATGGAGAAAACAATAATAAAAAAACTAAATTTTCTCGTCTTATAATGCATATCAAAGCTTTAAAAAACGAAATAATGGTGATATTAACTTAACCCTATACTAAGATATGTTCCTTGACACTATTAACTTAACCCTAAGATATGTTCCCCCAAAGTCTTCAAGGAACATCTTTTAATATTAAAATTCAAACAATATTATTTACCCAAAAAAAAAAAATCAAACAATATAATCTTGCACGTACTCAATTGAATCCTCAATATATTTATGTTAATTAGATAATAAATTAATCACAGTTAGTACTAGTACTCGTAGTCCTTGTGGGATACGACACTCATTACTCAACCTTCTATACTAAAAAATGACAGGTGCACTTGCCTAATCAATTTTGTATAGTTGCAAATTAGGTATCAATTTTTTGGCACCGTTGCCACGGACTATTAGGAATACTTTAGTTTTATTAATCTAGTCATGTTTGCTAGTAAGACCTTAGATAAGGTGCAACAAAACTACACCACCATGGAAAAGAAGCGTTTAGCCGTAGTATTCGCTTTGGATAAGTTTTTATCATACCTATTGATGTCTACGGTTGTAGCGCACACAGATCATGCAACCCTAAGATACCTAATGTCAAAAGCCGAAGCAAAACCAAGGTTGGTTATATGGGTTCTACTCCTTCAAGATATCGATTTGGAGATCAATGATAGGAAGGGGTCGGAGAATGGAGCCATGGATCATTTATCTAGGCTTGAGGAATCGGAAGTCGGTGAAGAAGTGAGAAAATTATCGAATGGTTTCCGGAGTAAAGGTTATTGCTTAAGGTTGACAATGTCCCGTGGTATGCCGACCTTGCAAATTACCTAGTGGGGGGAGTAGTTCCGGAGCATCTAGATATCCATAGTAGGAGGATATTCTTGGCTAAGTCGAGGCACTATTTTTTGGGATGATCCATATTTGTTTCAAGTGTACGTGTGCAGACCAATTAGTGATTCGGAGGTGTGTATCTGACAAAGAGGGTTTGGAGATCCTAGGCCATTCCCATGCGTGCCCTACCTGCACATGGGCCATCGTTCAGTTAATAGAACGGCAAGAAAGGTGTTAGAAGCGGAATTTTATTGGCCGACGTTGTTTAGGGACACCCAATGTTGTGTGCACAATTGTGATAGAGGTCAACGTGTAATAAATATCACGGGTAGAGATAAGATTGCCACAAACCTATATTTTGGCGTGTGAAGTGTTCGATATTATGGGGTATAGATTTCTTAAGTCCTTTTCATTCCTAGTTCTAAAGGTTTCAAGTATATCTTAGTGGCCTATTTCCAAAAAAAAAAAAAAGTATATCTTAGTGGCCATAAATGACGATATCTCGTGTGAGGATACCATCTCACACAACACCCTTACAGTTGTATTACATCCATCAGTAAGTTACATTTCTTATTAAGTAATATATTTAAGTTTATATTTTACCGTCCTATACATTCTTTATTAGATATTTGAGAAGTTTGAATCTCAAATTCAACCTCCCTTTTTATTTTTATTTTTTTGTTTTGAAAAAAAAATAAATTCCTATATTGAAATTGACTAATTGTGTGGGAAAACCCCGCATTTAATGTTGAAAATCAATTGTAGGCTGGCCTTGCAATGGAATGTTTTTTCAGGGGACCAACACTACACTGCAAGCTAGCTGTACATCGATTTCGTTGTGAAGCTCTGGGGACAATTATATTAATGTTAATAATTTAGTTTTGGACCACTTAATTTAGTGGTGTCTATATTTCTTTGCCAATCATATTTTATTAAATCCACCTAATGTGGAGAACGAATTTATGTATGAAAATTGAAAAGCCTAATAAAACTTGAGGGAATTTTGTTTTTTGTTTTTTTTTTTAATAAATAAATTTGACACTATTTTATTTAAGGAAAATGTTAGTTTACTACGTGTTTTGGGTAAGTGTTATTATCTTTTATGTGTTTTGGATAAGTATCATTATCTTTTATATTTATTTAGATTTGGTACATTCAAGTGTTTTGGATAAGTGTCATTATCTTTTATAACTTTTAATTAGTGTTTTGGAAATGTGTAAATTAGTTAACCGCATTAAAGAATTTAATTAACTGTTTGAAAACTTGAGAAATGATTTCCTAAAGTCATTCTCCAGATTTCTTCGTGTTTAATATTCAAAGACAATAAAGTCAAAAGAAAATATTTATTTTGATAAAAAAAATGTCCAATTTGACATAAAATATATTCTTAAAATTTTAGTCAAAATATATTTGTCAAATTCTTTATTTTTTTCATCTCTCTCAACTCTCTTCAAACTAGTTTCTGGATTATTATTATTATAAAAATAATTACTATTAATATTTTTAAAAAAATAACTTTATAATATATTTATGCTCAATTTCAGAAAAATGAACCAAATAGAAAAAATATAACTTTTTAACTTTCAGTCAAACAAAAACTATCAATTCGGATCTTTAGTCAAACACCATAAATTAAAATATATTCTAAAAAATTATTCATAATTTGAAAATCATTTTTCAAAAAAAAAAATCTAGATTATTTCCAAATGGATCCTAAGTGAAGCCATGTACTCATCATGTCAAATTATATAACGGCAAATCATTTGAACCTAAGTTGCAAACCTCTTATTATTGAAAGTCTATTTGAGTTGAATTTAATTAAGGTTGATGAGGCTTTATATTCAAGAATAAAAGGATTTACCAAGTAAATAATGAAATAAACTTATTACAAAAATATTATTTTATTCACGATTTATTGGATAAATAAAACATACTGTAAAATTATTTTCTAGTATTAAATCTCATAAAATTGGTTAGGTTATAGGGTAGTTTGAAGGAAATGGTGGAGGTATTAAATAGCGCATGGAGAGGTCAAGGGATTAACATAAGGGAAAAGTCACATGAGTGCATCTATAAATGGAAGTAGAGTGGGTAAAAGATAATTTTTGTACTTAAAAATTACGAGTTTAATTAATGTTAACACTCTTTCGGTTGAATCTATCACACATCTTCTTAGTGACCTCTCACTAGTGTCAATACCACATTCACTAATGCTAACATTGTATTATTATTATTATTATTATTATTATTATTATTATTAATGAATTTATGTATATACTTCAATAAATATAATGTATTATATAAATGCATATATTTAATTAATTACATTTTTAATATATAAATATAAATAAATAAATAAATAAATATATATATATATATATATATATATATATATATATATATATATATATATATATATATATATATATATATCCATATTATATATATAAGGGTTATAATACACAATGGTATTTTCAGTATTATAGTATAAAAACTATTCCCGAATACTTGGGAATAGCTAATACCAGGGGGTCCCCTAGGAATGGCTATTCCCCCTGCAAAGGGAATAGCTTATTCCTAGGAATGCTATTTCTAGAAAAAAAAAACAAAAAAAAAAAAAA
>NC_044917.1:12071675-12080383 GCF_003576645.1 Ipomoea triloba | reverse complement strand
ATATATATATATATATATATATATATATATATATATATATATATATATATATATATATATATATATATCCATATTATATATATAAGGGTTATAATACACAATGGTATTTTCAGTATTATAGTATAAAAACTATTCCCGAATACTTGGGAATAGCTAATACCAGGGGGTCCCCTAGGAATGGCTATTCCCCCTGCAAAGGGAATAGCTTATTCCTAGGAATGCTATTTCTAGAAAAAAAAAACAAAAAAAAAAAAAACAAACAAACAAACAATGGAATAAATCTATTCCCGAGAATGGTATTCCATTCCCGACCTATTCCATGAACCAAACACGTTGTTAGTGAAATTAAATTGACTTGCTTAAGCTTTCTTCTAGCACCAAGTATAGTAGAAATTTTGAAGTTAATTGATTCGATTTACTTTCTTATAGGCATGGGATCGAGTTCATAGAGTCTACTAGTCTAGGAATCCTGGGTTATAAAAATAAATAGGGAAAATGTGCAAATAGGCCTCTGAACTTTTTGCGAAAAGTCAATTAGGCTCACGAACTTTTAAAAAGTGCAATTGAACATATTAACTCACAATTTTAAGGCATTGAAACCCATTAACCGGTTACCTATCGTTTAAGTGCCAGTAACTGCACACCTAACTTGCCACATAAGATTTGTTTTGTATTTGAGTTGCCACATAAGCTTAAATAAAAAAAATGAAATTAAAGAAATTTAAAAGCTTGAGAAAGAAATTTTGCTCCACCACCGTCAACCTAGCAGCGTCACTCCACCACTGCCCACCACAGCGTCGCTCCACCACCGGCGCTCCACTCCACTAGAAGTTGAAGGTATTTTTCTTTTTCTTCATCCTCCTCACCGTCTTGTTATTTATGGGCTACATATATGACTCTTTTTGATATGCTAGCAGTAGATATGAATGAGTAGTAGCTTTTTATATGGTGTGGTTCAAAATATGCTTTGTGATATGCTTTTTATATGTTTATGGTGAATGGGCAGTAGCTTTTTATAGTGTGTAATTTCAAATATTCTTTTTGATATGCTTATTTGTTTATCTTTGACTGTATTTGTTTATGAATTGAGTCCCATTATGTGGTCAATAATGGAGACATTTTGGGTGATGTGGTCCTGATGAATGCACTCAATTAGTGTAGTTGTTGTATTTTATAAATTAGGTTATTGAATGGTCTCTACAGTTATGTAAGTAAATGGTCCCTACAATTTTGTAAGGAAACAATGTACTGACAGTAAGTGATGCTTATTGGCAAGAAAAAATATATTGGCAATAAGGCTTATTTTTTGGCAATATGATTTTTATTATCCAGTTAGAATGTTTTTAATACAATATAACATGTCTTTATTTTGTAAAATGTATTCCACTGTAGAATTAAGAATTCACCATGGTGGCAATTTTGTCTAAGAACCTGTGATGGACTATGTAAATGGTGAGGTGGAAACAATGACGATGGACCCCGATTTTTCGTCAAATCATCACTTATTGAATACTACAAAAAAACACGTAAATAGCGACGGACCAATTCCGTCGCTAAATAGCGATAATCCGTCGCTAAACAATTTAGCGACGGATTAGCAACGGAATTTGTCCGTCGCTAAAAGGCGTGTCGCTAGAATTTAGCGACGCAGTTCTTTTCCGTCGCTAACTTCTGCGACGGAAATATCCGTCGCTAAACGAAAACAATCCGTCGCTATTTTTCTCTGGGCGACGATTTGATGACAAAATTTACAACATAATAACGGAAAATTCCGTCGCTAAATCTAATGACGGAAATTCCATCGCTAAACCAATAAAAAATCCGCCACTGGTGACGAAATTTGTAAGCGAATAGAGACGAAAATATCCGTCGCTAAGTATAGCGACGAATATTTCCGTCACTATTTCGTTGCCATTCTTTATTGTTATAAGGTGTTTTAGCTACGAATTTGCTACAACTTTTGTCAGTTGTTAAATTTTAAAAATAATATGCCGCTATTTTATATCTCATACCTATATTAATCTATACTATAGTACTTCAATAATATAATCGCAAAATATATTATATTAAGAAATTCAAACTCAAAAACAATAACAAAGGTATTGCATTGTAAAGTCTAACATCGTTAGAAATGATATCAAATACATTAAAATACATAATCTACTAGATTTCATAATCTGGAGCTTCAGCTAAGACTTATGTAGTATCGGTCCATTAGACATCAAAGCACGGTCAAAAGAACTAGCAGTATTTGTTTGTAAAGCTATATGCCAATCCTTTTCCTTAGCAGCAGGGTGAATGTATTTGGCCATTTGTAGATGAACCAAGTGGGAGCACTGGTGTGGGAGAGGTCTCATTAACATAGTCTTGATCATCTGCTTCTACGTACTGCATAGCATGTTCTGAATAACTTAAATATATAAATATATCAAACCATTATATATATAAATATAAACACACACACACACATCTATCTTGTTTCTCTTTTATGTTGATTATTATCTTCCCGGCAAGATCATATCCTATATGTTCCTCATCTTTGAAAAACACAAATAGATTTTATCTATTACATATGTTTAACTAGACTATACCTGTGATATGTTCTATATTATTAACAACAAGGAATTATTTGAGAACTTAAAACAAACTTAAGACAAAATGCATGAGTCAGCAATCCTTATACAAGTTCACAAGAGTAGATTCTCTAAAGTAAACAATAAGAGAAGAACACATACTTCTGTTTCTATTCCAAGTCCCAGAGATGCCACGCCAGCTATTATTAAGATGATGAGGGTCAAATCTTGACAAGCCTCCCAAGGAACCTCTACAAAAAGTTATAAGAAACAGAATATTCAGTTATAATAATTCAATGATCACCCTTTAAGATATAGAACCTCAGTAAAGAAAGGTGTGAATGGAGCCATTGCTTTGCATGAAGTCAAGAGCACTTGTATCCACCAAATGAAGTCAAGAGCACCTGGATCCACCAAACAAACAGCATATATGCATTTAGAATGAATAAATGAAAAAGATTTGATCCTGAACAACTAATCATTTTATTCTATTTTTAAAATAAAACTCGTCTCTTTTGGAAACCAAGCAAGTGACCAACTACATCTAAAAGAGGGAATAAATAATGAAAAGAATGAAACAAGACCATAGACTGATTGGTCAGGGGAAAAAGAGAGCCATTGGCAATACACTAACTATACTTGAGTTCATTATCCCATAATTCACTAACCAAAACAATATTTGTTAAAGAAAACTAACCGTATACAATCTGTATGCAGCCATCTGTTGTCGAACAAAATGTACTAAACTTTTAGTTGCTGAGTTGATCCATTGATCAAGGACATTTAAAGAAGATTGAAGAGTTTTTTTTTATCAAAAGGAGTAAATGCCCCAAGCCCATCAACCTCAAATCTTTTTACATTCTGAACAAGGAACCTATATGCATTATACCATGGCAGAAAAACATCTTTAACCTGCAGTATAAGAGAAGACAGTAGGCAGAAATCTCAGCAAACTAAGAACTAAGTGGGAAATAACAACTAAAAGCAAAAGTTAACAGGTTGAAAGCAAAAGAATTCAGGAGCAAAGATGAATTGATATACAAGTCAACAAGAAAAAATAGAACAAAATGATTCTTACAGGAGCAAAGATGAATTGATATACAAGTCAGCATGACTACAATGAATTTGCAGCCTACTTATGATAACTTTTTGGGGTGTTAGAATATAAAATAAAAGTGAGACAGTGATAAGAAATGCATATAATATCATGAACCCTGGTGCGCTAAATCAGAAGTTCATCAAAGTTGGTGAGGGAAAGGAGGGGAGTGAAGAAAAAATGAAGACTAAGTCTAACTAAATATGCTGGAAAGCAGTCCAAAGACTTGCAGGGGAAAAGAAGGAACCCAACAAACTACTGAAGACACACCTTCCCACTGTCTTGGAGATAATGAGGAATTAACTCCTTCATAACTGGTAAGGAGATCTCATATTTGAGCCTGGATTAAGGAACACAAAGTCATAACACTTGTCTTTAAAGATATGAATTAGAGTAAGTTTAAATTGGCAAAATTTATATTAGTCAGAGACAAACAGAAGAGCTAAAAAGCATACAGCAGAATAGAAATGCTATAGTAACTTTGCAACGTATAGGATTTGGCAATAATACTGCTAGAGAGAGTAAGTGAGAATGGTTTTAGATAGGAAAACTTTTTGCAAAGCTATATTTAAGTCCTTTGAGGTTAAGAAATAGGGGGATTCTACTGCTACTTGGTTAGTAACAACAGAAAGACATGCCAATCAAATCTGAATTGATTTCCAAAGCTACACAAGTTAGTCGACCCTAACACCAAGCACCAGTTGAAAAGAAGAAATGTGGATTAAAAAGGGAGATTTTAACAATAATGCATCTTTTCTTTGGAAATGCTCTTAACTTGAACCAGTACATAGTACATTGCTCAAGTATATTAGAAAAAACTTGCATAAAAAAGGGAATCATCAGAAGGAACAGAGTTAAGAAGCAACACAATTATTAAATTCTTGTAAGAAACAGGTTTACTACATTTAATTCAAGTTCGCTATATTCTATGAACAATGGGGAGATAAAGCATGATATAGTCAAAGATAAAAAACAGAACCTGAAGAAAAGAAGCTTACTGAGCAGGAGGCAGGAGTGGATAGTGGAAGTGATGCATATCCAACTACTACCTGCAAAAATGAATTTTAAAAAATAATAAATTGCACATTACAGAGAATTAGACAGTGGTATGCCCTGAAATACAGCATGCCTTTCTTCAATCTCAATCGCCATTTCTGTTATACATACCAGTGCTGCACGGTGGGGGAAGCGGCGGCGGTAGGCGAAGAAAGCAACGGCAACGACGGTGGGTTCGGCAGAGAAGGAAACAGCGGTCGGCCAAGCAAGCAACGGCGGCGGTAGAGCAGGCGATGGGCAGTGGGTTCGGCAGAGCAGGCTACGGCGGTCGGAGAGGCGAGCAGCGGCGCCGGCAGTGTTGTCAGCGATCGGCGATGGGCGATGGGCAGCGGTGGGCGATGGGTGATGGGCAGCGGTCGACAGTACTGGCAGAGTTGTTGGCGGCTGGAACAATGTTTAGGGTTTAATAAAAAAAGTTCGCAATCTGGTATCTTGTATATATACGTTTAGCGACGGAAATAAAATTCCGTAGCTAAGTTTTAGTAAATAAATTCCCGCTTCGTCACATGAAACCGCACCATAATGTTTTAGCGACGGATTTTAGGATCCGTCGCTAAATATAGCGACGGATTCATAATTCCGTCGCTAAGTTTTAGTAAAAAAATTCCCGCTCCGTCAAATAAACTCGCGCGCATAATGTTTTAGCGACGGAAATGAAATCTGTCGCTAAATATAGCGACGGATCCTAAAATCCGTCGCTATTTTTGTATACAAAATATAAATTGTGATTTTATAGTTAGCGACGGATACCATATTCGTCGCTACCTAGCAACGGATACCAAATTCCGTCGCTAGGTAGCGACTGATCCGTCGCTATTTTGAAAAAAAACCACGATCTAAAACGCAACGACGGATGATTATTTCCGTCACTAATCTGTAGCAATTAAAAATTTTTAATCAGTCCGTCGCTAATCTGTCTCAATTTTTTGTGCGAAAAATTACCGCTAATATTAGCTACGTATAGTATTTAACGACAAAATTCTTCCGTCGCAAAGTACCGTCGTCAATCCGTCGCTAAATGTCAATTTTAAAAAAAAAGGTAAATCTGTCACTAATCCATCGCTAATCCGTCGTTAAAGTAGCAACGGAATGAATCCGTCGCTATTTTCGCGTTTTTTTGTAGTGGAAATTTATTAAGGAGGACATGTATGGTAAAATTTGAAGCCTATAGTTGTTAAATAATGATAGAAGTACACTGCAGTACTGCACATGAGTTACTTGGCTCAACATTGGGGTACAATTGACTTGTATGTTGAGCATGGGATAGATGATGCAGTCATGCAGAGCTTGTTAAAAATTAACCATTACCAAAACCTGAGCATGCAGATGATATTGAAGAAGATGTTGAAGATGATCCTAGTGTGGGTACTCATGTAGATAATGATCCTGGTTTGATTAATCATGCAGAGAATGAACAAGTTCAATCTAGTGGCCTGGTGATGAATATAGTCATTATAGTGATGAAGAAGATGATTTGGGAAGCAGTCATGAAGATGGAGATTATGATTTGGAAAGAAGTCGTCAAGATGAAGTTGACTTTGTTGATGTTGAGTGCCGTAATGCAGAAAATAATGATGAGGAAATTCGAAGGGCTAGGGCAGAAGGTGACACTGAAAATGTAACTTTGGGTGAGAATGATTATGTGTAAAGTCACTATTGTGACTGTGATGACCCATTGAGCTATCAATCTGAAAAAGAAGAGGTGGAAGCATAATATGAGTATACCACCAATGCAACAACAAGTAGATTTAAATACCCTTCGTACAATCCAAATGTGGAGTTAGTTGAGCTTGAAGTGGGTACCCTATATGATGATGGGAAACAGTTTAAAAAGGCAATGATCAATTATGCAGTTTACTCAAAGAGAAATATCCACTTTGTGAGGAATGAGCCAAAGCGTGTGTTCCTTGCATGTAACCAACCTTGCAAAGAAAAGAGTATCAAAGAATGGAAAAGTGATGCGTTGTTCTCTTTGTAAGAACCCGGACAATTATAAACCACAATGTCCTAATAAGAACGCAAGCAGTCCAACGACTGTATTGTTCTCGTTATACTTGTAATTGTTATTACAATAATAACTATACGAGTTTATCTTTCTAAATATCGATAAAATTTATTGATCCATTTTGAATTCTAGATGTAGTCAAAAATTGGTCTTCCCTCCATTGTCTCTAGTGGATAACGGGCTTGTGTTTCCAATTTCATTCTTCCTACTTCTATTGGTCCTTGTCTTGCCAATTGAGACCTTCCGGTTAGGGTTATATTTTTCGGTCGGTAGGGATGTTATCCCTGTCTGGGTGCTCGGGTTGCCATAGCCATTGGAAATGAAGACACATGATTCTCATGAAGAATGAAAGTTAACAATACATGGCTTAACTAGCAACAAACATCCTCTCTTGAATATGCAAGGTATGAGGTGGGATGAAGAGTGCGTTAGGGATATTTTTGATACTGGTTATGCTAATTTAATTTTAAATATTCCTATTAGCATGCGGAAGCCCAAAGATGATTGGATTTGGTGCTGGGATCAGAAAGGATAGTATACGGTTAAATATGCTTACAAACAACTTACTATGGTGGCTCAAGATGGTCGTCCTTGCTGGCAATTGGTTTCAGTTTACCTTCCTACAAGAGATGCTCTTAATTTGCGCCATGTTCACTGGCCATTGACTTGCCATATGTGTAGGACCGAAGATGAAAGTGCATTCCATCTTTTCGTTCAATGCCGAGAAGCTGTTAATATTTGGAACAAGTTGTGTGTGTTTGTATCTGTCGATGCCCATAATGTGAGTGAATGGGTTTTTGAGTGTATTAATATATTACGAGGTGATTTGCTTGCTAAGTTTGTTGTTGCTTGTTGGGTTATATGGAATAGCAGAAATGATCATGTTTGGAAAGTGCTTCCAATTGATGTCAACCATATGTTGCGTAGTGCATTCAGTTTTTTGGAGAATTGGAAAACTGCAAATGACCTCCCGGTTATAGGTACCACAAGTCCGAATGTCATGCGATGGTGTAGCCAGAAACGGGCATGTGAAATGAAATATATATTGATGTTGCTTTAAATTATGATAACAACTTGATGGGTCTAGGTTGGGTCCTACGTTATGATGATGGTAGATTTTTTGCAGCAAAAAATATCTGTATGCCGGGAAGCTTTACTGTTAAAGAAACTGAAGCTTTACTGTTAAACACTGGTATGGGTTCTGTTGATGTTGAGATGGACTCACAAATTGTTTTTAATGTTATTCATAGTTTTTCCTTTAATTCTGCCTTTGGACTGTTAGTTGATGATGTAAAAGAATTAACACATATGATTGGTGATGTTAATATTCATTTTGTTAAACGATCTGCGAATTGTACCGCACGTACTGTTGCACTGGAGGCATTTTCTGTGACAAGTTGTGGGGAATGGTTAGATACTCCTCTCTCTTTTCTTGTAAACTGTCTTGAGAATGGTTTAATGAATTAAGTTATTGTTTTAAAAAAAAAAGCTAGCAACATACATCCATATGGCAACAAAAATACACTACATCAATATATTACTAAACTACAACAAAGGCATCATATAACCAGGGCCGACCCTGACCATGTCTCGCCGGGGCGACCGCACAGGGCCCCCAATTTTTGGGGCCCAATTATTTTAAAAAAATATTTTATATACAGTTCAATATTTTATACTTGATAAATATTTATTTAGAATTTATATATTGATCTTAATTGTAAGTGAAAATAAAATTTTAGAAGTAATTGACATCGAAATTTGAGTGAAAAAAGTTGTATTTAAATGTGCACGAAAATGCCACTAATTTTAAATTAAACTTTGAAATACATTTTTTTCTTTGTTGAATTTGTTAGGAACATCATGTAATAGGTTTTGATGATACCAACTGTTAAGTAAAAATCCCCAAGTCTCGATACATAGGCAAAACAATGTAAGTTCGATAAGTAAACTAAGAGCGAAAATACAACCGGGTAATTTG
>NC_044917.1:12069430-12071650 GCF_003576645.1 Ipomoea triloba | reverse complement strand
AGCTCAACTCGGGAAATATTTAAGCTTAAGGTAAACTTATTTGAACAACTTAGAAGTTTTCGTGTTGTAAGCAAACAGATAGATCAGAAGCAGGCACGAGACAACTCTGGAGGAATAAGGGTCTACGAGACATCAACTAAGTCTCGAGACACAAGCCAAGTTCGAGAGGTAAGGACTCTCGATATACCTATCGAGTTCGAGACGTAAAGAATATTCGAGAGATAGACCTCTCGATACATGGGATTGAAACATCAAGTGGTCGAGACATCTTTGATGGAAGAACTTCTCGAACAAGCAGTGTGGGCTGAGAATGCAGCACAAAGGGCTGCGGATGAGGCTGCGGTAGCTCGAGCAGAGACTGAAAGGATGAGAACTGAATTCGCCGAGTTACGAGCAGAACTTCAAGCCCACCAACGCTCAAGTGAACTTCGACAGGATGTGATGCAAACCATACTCACTGACCTGTCGCACCAAATGCCTGCCCAAATCCATGCACTCTTCGACGGTTTGTCCTCCTTACTTTCCCTCCGCTATGATGCCAACAAGGGGGAAAAGAAGACTCAGGGAGGGACTTCAACCAGCAAGAAGAGGGCGGCAAGTGAACCAGCTGGACCTCCTCCTCCTCCAAAAGTTCCAAAGTCAACAAGAAAACAAATGGAGGAAGCTGAAAGAGCAGATATGTTAAGGATCCAGCGTTCACTGGAAATAGGAGAAAGAAGAGAAGAAGACAAGGAAATCAGAAGAAAGAAACAAGAACAACAAACAGCCAAAGAGAAGAGAGACAAGCTACTCCTACAGAGCTACAAGGCAGGGACCAAAGAAGACTCAAACGAATATCTTCATGGAATCATAGTAAGTCTTCTTACCAAAACTGACTTAGCTCTTCATAGCGGTCTCACTCTTCCGGAATGCATCGAATGGTGGAGAGATGGGGTGATTGAAGGCAACTTCATAGGTGAAGCCTTTGTCAATTACCTTCACCTGGATATATCAAACGAATATCTAGAGCAGGTGAACTTTGAAGACCTCCACAAGACACGAGCAGCCATAAACGAGAAGAGGAAAGCGAATAAGCAGTAAGCTCTCGATGTCTACATGCATTCGAATTTGATGTTGTTCTTTATCTTCTCTCTTTTCTGCTAAAGCCCTGTAAAACACTCCTGTTATGATAATATATATATCTTTTGTTGGGGTGTTGCGTGAGTTTGGTTATTCTTGCTTTAGTAGATCAGTTGTCAAACTTACCATATGCGCTGAAAATAAAATCAATGCTTTTTCTTTTTCAAATCAGCCATATAAGTAAGTATAAGTGTTGGCATCATCAAAAAGGGGGAAATTGTTAGGAACATCATGTAATAGGTTTTGATGATACCAACTGTTAAGTAAGAATCCCCAAGTCTCGATACATAGGCAAAACAATGTAAGTTCGATAAGTAAACTAAGAGCGAAAATACAACCGGGTAATTTGAGCTCAACTCGGGAAATATTTAAGCTTAAGGTAAACTTATTTGAACAACTTAGAAGTTTTCGTGTTGTAAGCAAACAGATAGATCAGAAGCAGGCACGAGACAACTCTGGAGGAATAAGGGTCTACGAGACATCAACTAAGTCTCGAGACACAAGCCAAGTTCGAGAGGTAAGGACCTCTCGATATACCTATCGAGTTCGAGACGTAAAGAATATTCGAGAGATAGACCTCTCGATACATGGGATTGAAACATCAAGTGGTCGAGACATCTTTGATGGTCTCGATAAACCGGCACTTCTCCAAGAGGCTGAATGTTAGGCAACATGTGCAGATAAAATACTCTAAGTTTGGAGAAGAAGAATATCATGGAGATAAAATATTGAAGAGGTGCTGAGCGGGAGGTTTCAAAATGGACGGAAGTGGATGACACGTCAGACCTCCACCACAAACGGTCAAGAAGTGCACCAATCCTGAAGTGGTCAGATTCCCCAAACAAGGAATGATGGGAACATAAAAAAAGAGTAACTTTATGCAAAAGAAGCAAGTGAAGCATAAACTCAAGAAAGTGGAATATGGAATATTCACTACAAAACAAAAGGCTCAAGTTACAAGACCACTACTCCATGAAAAATGCTGAAATTGTGCAAAGACCCATGTTCGGCGTGGGAGACCAATTTCAAACGGAATAGTTTTCCCTCCAACGGAACTATTCTTCTACTCTCATATATAAGGACGTAAAGACACAGAAGAAA
>NC_044917.1:12067052-12068624 GCF_003576645.1 Ipomoea triloba | reverse complement strand
CCCCCCCCTCTAGACTTGTACCCCATCCCCTTGGGACCAACAATTGGTATCAGAGCGAGTTCTCTGATCGATATAAACCTTTGTTTATATTGCCTAGAGATCCTTCTTTGAAAAATCTTCTTAAATACTTTCAAAGCACGAGATAATTTTTCAATATGGACAGCATGTTGTCGAGACATCTTCTCTTTGATCTTAGCAGGTTTGACGACTGGAAAACACGCATGCTTGCGTACTTATCAGCCCTCCATGATGAGATGGCCGAGGTTTTAACTTCTGGACCAGTCAAGATCCTAATGGTTAATACTGCTGCAGTTCAAACCCAAGAAACACCAAAGTACATCCCAAAACCTAGGGAAGAATGGACCAGTGATGATAGGAAGAGAAACAACCTGGACAATATTGCCAAGGATATTCTCTTCAGAGCTATAGACGAAACCATCTTCCCAAAAGTGAGGAAGTGCAAAACGGCAAAAGAGGTATGGGATACTTTGATGTTAATTGGTGAAGGTGACGAACAGGAAAAGGAAAACAAGCTCACCGTGGCCATGAAGAAGTTCGAAGACTTCAAGATGAAGCCAGGAGAGAGCATCGACAGCATGGAGTCTCGGTTCATGAAGCTCACAACCGAGATCAGTGATCTTGAAAAGGAGATCCCACAAAAGGAGCTGAACCTGAAGGTCTTACGTGGCCTCACTAAGGAGTGGGAAGTAAAGGTGATCACGATGAGAGATCACCGAGATCTGAAGGAAACCACAACAGACAAACTCTTCCGGGATCTCAAAGCCTTCGAGTTCGAAATGTTCCCAAGAGACGAGGACATTGTGGACCGACGAAATGTAGCACTTGTCGCTGAGCAACCATCCACATCCTCAAGGTCAGACTCTAACCCTATGAATGCTATGTCTGACGAACAGTTTGCTCTCTTTGTGAGAAAGTTCAGGAAATACATGAAGATGAACCAGGAGAGCAACAAAAGTTCACCTTCCTCCTCAAGAAGGAAAAATGAGAGATATCCACCCAGAAGGACGGAGGAGGAAAATCAGGGTCTATGCTACAACTGTAGAAGACCGGGATATTTCAAGGCCGAATGCCCTTACCCACTAGTAAGCAAGCATCAGGGCCAAAAAGGCAAGGATTCCAAGAGAATAGAGGAATCCAGGGAGAAGCCAACACAAGGTGGCTTCAAAGGATCATCAAAGACGTATCAGCGCAGGAAGGCGCTTGTTGCTGAAGAATTCGAGAGGACAATCGAGGAGTCCGAGACGTCGAGCTCCAGCGAAAGCAGCAGCAGCTCAGAGGATGAGAGGGGGCTCATCTGCTTATACACCGAGGAAGAGGAGAATCAATGCCTAATGGCCATTGACAACGAGGTAACCTCTACTCCTACATCTCGCTGCTCTACTTCTACCTCTCGTTGTTCTTCATTTAAAAGCGATGAGGACCCCTTCGAGATGTTGGAATCGCTCAGAAGGAACCTTAACATCGCCAATAGCACTCATGCTAGAGTGATGGATGAAAACAGCAAGCTAACTGCTGAAAGAGATATGCTTAAGAACGTCTCGAAAGAGAATT
>NC_044917.1:11954146-12066367 GCF_003576645.1 Ipomoea triloba | reverse complement strand
ACATCATCCACTAGACCATTAAGTCTTCTTCACATGGACTTATTTGGCCCAGTGGATCCACCCAGCATAAAGGGAAAGAAGTACACTCTTGTGGTAGTGGATGACTACACAAGATTCACTTGGACCGTGTTCTTAACCAAGAAAAGCGAGACAAAAATTGCCCTACCAAATCTCTTGAAACAAGTTCAAGTTGAAAAGGAAGTCTCAATACTAAAGATCCGGTCAGATCAAGGTGGAGAGTTCGTTAATCAAGTAATCGAGAGCTACTGCAACGAGAACGGAATTCATCATCAACTATCAGCTGCTCGAACACCTCAACAGAACGGGGTTGCTGAAAGAAGGAACAGAACTCTCAAAGAAGCCGCGAGGACCATGCTCTCGCAAGCCAACATATCACAAGGATTTTGGGCAGAAGCAATCAACACAGCGTGCTACACCCAAAATCGGTCCTTGATAGTAAAAGGAGTTGGAAAGACTCCATATGAGTTGTGGAATGGAAGAAAACCGAATGTAAGCTACCTCCACTCATTCGGGTGCAAATGCTATATTCACAACAATGGGAAGACTCAACGAAGAACCTTTGAAGAAAAGGCAGATGATGGAGTATTTCTGGGATACTCATCGACAAGCAAAGCACTCAGAGTCTTCAACAAGCGGAGTTTGGTGGTTGAAGAGTCCATACATGTTACCTTTGATGAAAGGGCATCAACAGATCAACCATCAAAGACAACGGAAGCTGCTGAGGAAAATCAGCCAGAGTCTATCGAGAGATCAAACTTACCTCTCGAAGACAAGCAGTCGATAGTTCGAGACGTAGCTGAACTCCAGTCAGAATCAGATGATGAAGAGTCTACCAAGAAGAAAGCGCCTGACTCAGTTGATCAAAACCAGATCATAGATGTTCAACCCATATCTCAACCTTCAATGGAAGTATCAACTGAGGAGCCACAACCCGACCTAAGATGGCTGAGAAGTCACCCTGCTGATCAAGTGATTGGAGATGTACGTGACAGAGTTCGAACCAGATCAGCATACAGAGAAAGCATGTTTGCTTGTTTTCTATCTCAAATAGAGCCTAAGATGATAGATGAGGCTCTATGTGATCCAGATTGGGTGCAAGCCATGCAAGAGGAACTTCATCAGTTTGAGCGGAACGACGTTTGGGAACTAGTTCCGAGACCTCATCATCAGAATATCATTGGTACAAAGTGGGTTTTCAGAAACAAGATGAATGAGGATGGAGTTATTGTTAGGAACAAGGCCAGACTTGTTGCCAAAGGCTATTGTCAGGAGGAAGGAATAGATTTTGATGAAACCTTCGCTCCAGTGGCACGTCTCGAAGCAATACGCATCTTTCTCGCATATGCCGCCTTCAAAGACTTTAAGGTATATCAAATGGATGTCAAGAGCGCTTTTCTGAACGGACTTCTCGAAGAAGAGGTGTACGTTGAACAACCTCCGGGTTTCTTGAAGGACGTAGGAGCTGACAAAGTATACAAGTTGAAGAAGGCACTCTACGGCTTAAAACAAGCTCCAAGAGCTTGGTACGATACCTTATCCTCTTTTCTACTTCAGTGTGGGTTCACCAAAGGCCTAGTGGACAAAACATTGTTTAGGATTAAGGATGGGGATCACATCTTATTGGTGCAAATCTATGTGGACGATATCATTTTTGGTAGCACCAATCCAGACTTGTGCGAGAAGTTCTCCAGTTTGATGAAAGGAAAGTTCGAGATGAGCATGATGGGAGAGCTCAACTACTTCCTTGGACTACAAGTGAGACAGCTTAAGGAAGGTATCTTCATCAACCAGGAGAAATACACCAAGGATCTGCTCAGGAAATACAACATAGAAGGGAAATCCTCAGTCAAAGTACCTATGGGAACCTCTCTACGTATCGATGTCGACAGCGAAGGTCGAGAGGTCGATCAAACCACTTATCGAGGTATCATCGGATCTCTTCTTTATTTAACTGCAAGTAGACCAGACATATCCTTTGCAGTAGGTGTATGTGCTAGATTTCAGGCAAGTCCTAAGGAAAGTCACCTAAATGCATCCAAAAAGATTCTTAGATATCTAAAGGGTACGCAGAGTGTTGGGCTCTGGTATTCGAAAGGTGGATCTTTCGAACTTATGGGTTATTCAGATGCGGACTTTGCCGGTTGTAAGATAGATCGAAAGAGCACATCAGGGACATGTCAGTTTCTAGGTGGAAGACTTGTCTCATGGTTTAGCAAGAAACAACATTCGATAGCTACAAGCACTGCTGAGGCAGAATATGTAGCAGCTGGAAGTTGTTGTGCTCAGATCTTATGGATGAAGCAACAGCTAATGGATTATGGTGTTGAGTGTAAGGAGGTTAAAATTATGTGTGACAATACAAGTGCTATTGCCATCACCCATAACCCAGTGTTACACTCCAGAACAAAGCATATTGATATTAAGTATCACTTCATCCGAGACCACGTTGAGAAAAAGGACATCACTTTGGAATATGTTGCAACGGAGGAACAACTAGCAGATATTTTCACAAAAGCGTTATGTGAAAATAGATTCTCTCAACTAAGGTTAGAATTGGGAATGATAGAGTTGGGTTGAATGGTCAAATCTTATCTTCTTGTATTTAGTGCCATGAACTGTTTCGCATGTGAGGGGCGGTTTCATCAACTTTATGGCAGCTTTGGAGTTACACAAGCATTGAATGGTCATTCATATTGCATCCCGTGACTCAACAGTGGTAAAACTATTGGGCTATAAATAAGAGGGTTTCTTTCAGAAGTTCATACCATCAACTTCCCATGGAGAAAAAGAAAGGAAAAGATGATGTTCCATTCTTTTATAGAGGAAAGAAACCGGCAGTCAAGTCCAAAGATTTTCAAGGAGAAAACTATCCAGAATCAACGAAGGGTGAACAGATTACGGAGCTTCCTGATAATCCAAGCAAGTATCCTATTCCCATCCAAGGTGAATGGATCCCCAAATACGAGAAGATCCACAACGATGGGATACTGGAATCGGGAAGAGAGTCTCGCACAAGAGGGACTCCCACTGCTGCACATTCTGGAAAAGGGTCTTCCTCAACCAAATGGAGAACCAATGGAAAAAGAGAGGAAGACCAGATGGGACTTTCTGAGGTCAGCAGCAGTCAAAGGGGTGATCATAACTAATCCAAAGACACTAAGAGGATTAGCGATGAAGATGGTCACTCCCAACTATAGTAAGCAGCTCCGGAGAGAAGAACAAGAAAAGGGAATAGCCACCCCCAGTTCTGTTATTAGACAAATAGGACTTTAGATGGCTAGTTTCCGCCTTAACGATAGATTCCTATTAGGCTGACCAAGGCCAAACAAAAGTTTCCAGGGAATTTAATAGGATATTGATTCATATGTAATGTATCTGGAAATCACTAAATGAACTTAAGGATATGTTCCAAGTGATATCTTTTAAATGAATCAAACTTGTTTCTCTCGCAATCTGTGTTCGAAAGGTAGTTCGAGAGGTCACCCGATCAGTTTGTCTACATACATTATGTCTCGAAGAAGGGTAGTTCGAGAGGTCACTTCGAAAGATAACAAACTGATATCTCTGAAAGGAGGAATAAGGAGGGTTAGGGATCAATCACTCAGGGGGAAGATCCTTAACCAGATCAAGATGGAGGAATAAGGAGGGTTAGGGATCAATCACTCAGGGGGAAGATCCTTAACCAGATCAAGACGGAAGAATAAGGAGGTTTAGGGATCAATCACTCAGGGGGAAGATCTCTAAGCTCATGAGGAAGATCATTCACCTTCGAAAGGTGAATTTGATAAGCTTCAACGGATATATGAGGTGGAACGGCTATCTTTGAACATAAATGCTAGCCACGTGGTCATCGGTTACTGACGGTTTTTCGCACTTAAGGGCATTATCTTGATTAGTGGGAGCATGTCTATTTTAAAAATATCAATACTCCACTATCTCAAAGCTTAAACCGTTCTATACTTTACCGAAATACCCTTACCAAAATACCTTATAAGCTGACCGTTATCAGGGGTATTTCTGACTTCTCACATCTTTTAAATCAACCGGGATCCTTCCACGGGTCAAACTCTCAACCCTACCCATATATCCAACCCGAATCCGCCTAATATAAAAGCAAAATCCTTCTTCTTTACCCGGATTCAAACTCAAAACCATATACCCAAAAATCCCCAAATCCTTAGACGCTGTACACATTCCCTCCAAAACACACAAACTTTCTACAATGGCGTCTGAATCATCATCTTCTTCATCTTCATCTTCATCCTCCAGTGCATACCAGAGAGAGCTAGACCACATACGCTCTCAGATTAAACAAGTCAAGGCGGGAAGCATCCTTGACAAAGATGGCTTCATCACCCACTCGCCAAATCCAACAATGGCGGAAAGAGTCTTGAAGAAATTTGAGAAGGCAGGACTAATGCGGTACATGACGCATGACTACCGAACCATCCATGACCTCGACTACACAGAATGGTTCGCTCATGCCAAGGTCACTAAGGGCAAGATTGAAAGCCGCTTCAATGAAATAGACATAACAATCTCTGTGGGTGATTTACGAGCAGCATTCGACTTTGCTACGTCGGAGGAGGCAGTCAAGCACCTATCGGACTACAACATGGATAAGCAGGAGTTTTGGGACAAAATCCGATTGGAGACTGCACCACCCAGAGCATCCTCTGCCCTCCGCAGATTTCATTTGAAGGAGAGGTTTGCCCTAGCCGCCGAGCTCATCATAAAATTCATCCTCGGCAAGGTGTCCGGAACAGACGAAGTCAATCTGGACACTCTGAAAATCCTCCACGCCATCTGGAACAACGACAAGTTGGACTGGGCTCACATCATCTTCGACTGCCTCAAACACCAAGTGCAGAGCTCAGTTTCCAACTCCGACCTGACAATCTACAAAAAGGTTGGTTTTGGCTTTGTTGTTCAATTTCTATTGAGACTGAAGGGCTTCGAACTGAGGGAAGGGCGAGAGGTTCATCGGAATACCTATATGGGTAGAACGAAACCTCAAGCTAAGGCAAAAGGTGCTAAGGATGCATCTTCACCCTCAAAGCCTAAGGGAAGGGGCAAAAGGAAAGCCCCAGCTAAGGAGAAGCGCTCTGATGACGAGCTTTTGGACATCCCAGTCCAGAGGGTTGAATTGAAAAGGAAGGCCAAGAGGGCCAAGACTGCTGCTGTCACCCAGGTTCGAGAGGTGACACCGTCTGTTATACAAGTACCATTTGAGGACAGGGCACAAGCCCAGGGGGAACCTCAGGCTACACTGGCCACTGAGGTTGAGAGAGTGCCCCCTACCAAGTCCCTGTCAGGAACTTTAAGTGTTGATATACTTGCTGTTGATGGTGCTGAGGATGTTGATGAATCTGTTGGTTTGCCTCAAGAGGAGGCTCGAGAAGTTGAAGGTACTGGGATCAGTGATCCAGTACAGGGTATTGTTGAGGAACCACGACAGGTGGTTCGAGAGGTAGATATTCCAGCAGCTGAAGATCTAGACTGTGTGTGGCTGCTGATGGTCAGGGCACTGTGGTCAGGAACCCAGTGCAAGCTTTTCTGAATGATGAGTTGACACGTGATCTCTCGGTTGTTCGAGAGATAACTGAACAAGCTGTGGAGTGTGCATCAGCAACAGAAATCCTACCTGCTGACTCTGATGAGCTGAATGCTGAAATCACATCTCGATTGAATCAAAGTGTTGAGAATGTATCGAGTTTGGACGACTTCTCCAGAGTACTTCGCTGGATCAACTGGAGAACAGGTCCCTTTGATCAATTGATCTCAAGAGCAGCAGAGATGGAGGCTGAGGAACGATTTGCACTAAACTGGTTAGATATCACTGAAATCCCAGCCGAAGAGCTTCAAAACCGTGCCCATGAGATGCAAGTAATCAGGAGTAATCTTGGTCGATCTGACAAAGGAAAGGGCATAGCTGTTGATGCACAAGAAGATGAAGCCGAGCCTGAAGAAGATCCTGAACTAGATGCTCAATTTCGAGAGGATATCAGGCTTGCCACAGCAATATCCTTGGGACAAAGTGTAGAACACACGAGAGGTCCAGGAGAGACCTCTGGGGTTGCTCGAGATGATGCTGACACTCCTACTCCAACTGCAGCAATCCCCTTGTCCCAAGTGAGTGAATCTGCTCTAGAAGACCAGGTAGCTTCGAGAGGTGAATCCGAGACCTCTGAAGCACATGAGGTGGCACCTAACTCTGTCTTACTACTGCCACCACCTGAGTCCACACCCTCGAATGCAACAGATGAAGCTCAGACAGTTCGAGAGGGTGAAATTTTGTTGCTCCAACTCCCAGGCTTTCCCATCGATATGGTTAATAGGGAAAGGTGGAGTGCACCAGTTGCTCCTGAGATAATAGATATTCCAGATTCACCAGAGCATACTGAAGTGCAAACAAGTAAGCAACAAGAGCAGAATGAGGAGAACCCTGCTGGTTCGAGAGTTGAGGTTCAAGAAGGTGGAAACCGGGAAGCACCTGCCGATGAATCAACTCCTCCAGTAGATGATCACGTTCCCAGCACTGGTTCGAGAGGTAGTGTTGAGGGGGAACCTCAATCAGATGGAAACCGGGAAGCATCTGATGCAGAGACTCCCANAGATGAAGCTCAGACAGTTCGAGAGGGTGAAATTTTGTTGCTCCAACTCCCAGGCTTTCCCATCGATATGGTTAATAGGGAAAGGTGGAGTGCACCAGTTGCTCCTGAGATAATAGATATTCCAGATTCACCAGAGCATACTGAAGTGCAAACAAGTGAGCAACAAGAGCAGAATGAGGAGAACCCTGCTGGTTCGAGAGTTGAGGTTCAAGAAGGTGGAAACCGGGAAGCACCTGCCGATGAATCAACTCCTCCAGTGGATGATCACCTTCCCAGCACTGGTTCGAGAGGTAGTGTTGAGGGGGAACCTCAATCAGATGGAAACCGGGAAGCATCTGATGCAGAGACTCCCACCTTGGCCAATCCTACCTTACCAGCAGCTGAAGCTGAGGCTCCAGGTTCGAGAGGTGAAGAGCAAGAAGTGATCCATCCCTCAGGTGGAAACCGGGAAGCACCTGATATGGAGCTACCTTCGAGCTCTGATCCCAGTGTCCCTGCTGAACCTCAGGAAGTCAGTCGAGAGGTGGAATCACGAATGCAAGTCATGGGTGGAAATCTGGACGCACCCAAGTCCCCTCCGACTAGAGGTACCACTCGATCTTCTTCTCCTTCTTCTTCTGACTTTGATCAACAGGCCGANTGAAGAGCAAGAAGTGATCCATCCCTCAGGTGGAAACCGGGAAGCACCTGATATGGAGCTACCTTCGAGCTCTGATCCCAGTGTCCCTGCTGAACCTCAGGAAGTCAGTCGAGAGGTGGAATCACGAATGCAAGTCATGGGTGGAAATCTGGAAGCACCCAAGTCCCCTCCGACTAGAGGTACCACTCGATCTTCTTCTCCTTCTTCTTCTGACTTTGATCAACAGGCCGAACGAGCTTTCATTGGCGAGGTGCGTCAATTCATGGCTGATCAATCTCAGAGGATGGCTAAACTTGAGCATGTACTTGCTGTTGTTCGAAACGCTGCAATACCTGTGACTGGCTCCGGTGACTCCCAAGCCAATCACGAAGAACTTCTCGAACAAGCAGTGTGGGCTGAGAATGCAGCACAAAGGGCTGCGGATGAGGCTGCGATAGCTCGAGCAGAGACTGAAAGGATGAGAACTGAATTCGCCGAGTTACGAGCAGAACTTCAAGCCCACCAACGCTCAAGTGATCTTCGACAGGATGTGATGCAAACCATACTCACTGACCTGTCGCACCAAATGCCTGCCCAAATCTATGCACTCTTCGACGGATTGTCCTCCTTACTTTCCCTCCGCTATGATGCCAACAAGGGGGAAAAGAAGACTCAGGGAGAGACTTCAACCAGCAAGAAGAGGGCGGCAAGTGAACCAGCTGGACCTCCTCCTCCTCCAAAAGTTCCAAAGTCAACAAGAAAACAAATGGAGGAAGCTGAAAGAGCAGATATGTTAAGGATCCAGCGTTCACTGGAAATAGGAGAAAGAAGAGAAGAAGACAAGGAAATCAGAAGAAAGAAACAAGAACAACAAACAGCCAAAGAGAAGAGAGACAAGCGACTCCTACAGAGCTACAAGGCAGGGACCAAAGAAGACTCAAACGAATATCTTCATGGAATCATAGTAAGTCTTCTTACCAAAACTGACTTAGCTCTTCATAGCGGTCTCACTCTTCCGGAATGCATCGAATGGTGGAGAGATGGGGTGATTGAAGGCAACTTCATAGGTGAAGCCTTTGTCAATTACCTTCACCTGGATATATCAAACGAATATCTTCATGGAATCATAGTAAGTCTTCTTACCAAAACTGACTTAGCTCTTCATAGCGGTCTCACTCTTCCGGAATGCATCGAATGGTGGAGAAATGGGGTGATTGAAGGCAACTTCATAGGTGAAGCCTTTGTCAATTACCTTCACCTGGATATATCAAACGAATATCTAGAGCAGGTGAACTTTGAAGACCTCCACAAGACACGAGCAGCCATAAACGAGAAGAGGAAAGCGAATAAGCAGTAAGCTCTCGATGTCTACATGCATTCGAATTTGATGTTGTTCTTTATCTTCACTCTTTTCTGCTAAAGCCCTGTAAAACACTCCTGTTATGATAATATATATATCTTTTGTTGGGGTGTTGCGTGAGTTTGGTTATTCTTGCTTTAGTAGATCAGTTGTCAAACTTACCATATGCGCTGAAAATAAAATCAATGCTTTTTCTTTTTCAAATCAGCCATATAAGTAAGTATAAGTGTTGGCATCATCAAAAAGGGGGAAATTGTTAGGAACATCATGTAATAGGTTTTGATGATACCAACTGTTAAGTAAAAATCCCCAAGTCTCGATACATAGGCAAAACAATGTAAGTTCGATAAGTAAACTAAGAGCGAAAATACAACCGGGTAATTTGAGCTCAACTCGGGAAATATTTAAGCTTAAGGTAAACTTGTTTGAACAACTTAGAAGTTTTCGTGTTGTAAGCAAACAGATAGATCAGAAGCAGGCACGAGACAACTCTGGAGGAATAAGGGTCTACGAGACATCAACTAAGTCTCGAGACACAAGCCAAGTTCGAGAGGTAAGGACCTCTCGATATACCTATCGAGTTCGAGACGTAAAGAATATTCGAGAGATAGACCTCTCGATACATGGGATTGAAACATCAAGTGGTCGAGACATCTTTGATGGTCTCGATAAACCGGCACTTCTCCAAGAGGCTGAATGTTAGGCAACATGTGCAGATAAAATACTCTAAGTTTGGAGAAGAAGAATATCATGGAGATAAAATATTGAAGAGGTGCTGAGCGGGAGGTTTCAAAATGGACGGAAGTGGATGACACGTCAGACCTCCACCACAAACGGTCAAGAAGTGCACCAATCCTGAAGTGGTCAGATTCCCCAAACAAGGAATGATGGGAACATAAAAAGAGTAACTTTATCCAAAAGAAGCAAGTGAAGCATGAACTCAAGAAAGTGGAATATGGAATATTCACTACAAAACAAAAGGCTCAAGTTACAAGACCACTACTCCATGAAAAATGCTGAAATTGTGCAAAGACCCATGTTCGGCATGGGAGACCAATTTCAAACGGAATAGTTTTCCCTCCAACGGAACTATTCTTCTACTCTCATATATAAGGACGTAAAGACACAGAAGAAAAGGGGTTCTAGTAAAAGAGGTTAACAAGAGGTGTCTGATAAAAACGTTCCAGTGCAAAGTGCTTAACTTGGAATATCATCCTGATATTCAATACAGCGAGAGAACACATCTTAGTGTTCGAAGAGAGTTACAAAGCTAAACTGTCATACATCCAGAAGGTGACCAAAGCTGCTCTACATCAAAGTCAATTCAACGATAGCTTGTGGTCAGATTGGAGATTGTTACATTCAACTGTGACTATCAACAACGTCTTGCTTTGGATTAAGCAAGGGAGGTGGAGTATCCTGGCTGCTGTCCGAGCGAAAGAAACCTGAGGCTTGACGCGGGCTTGGTGATCAAAGGTCAAGTGCTCGAGAGGTGGAGTAACTGGAAGCGGGGAGAAAAACCTGAGGAAAGGCGGAGTAACCTGGCTGCTGTCCGAGCGAAAGAAACCTGAGGCTTGACGCGGGCTTGGTGATCAAAGGTCAAGTGCTCGAGAGGTGGAGTAACTGGAAGCGGGGCGAAAAACCTGAGGCTTGAGGCGGGCTTGGTGATCAAAGCTCAAGCGCTCGTTATTGTACTAGAAAGGGAAGTTTTTAGTGCAATCCTTCCAGGGAGTTTCTGGAAGAAGAGTGGAAGTAGGCGGGTTGGCCGAACCACTTAAAAATCTCTCTTGCATTTGCTTTCTGTTTTTATCTCTCGCTAACTTCTCGATTGCACTGCATATAATCACACCTCTCGAACTAACCCAAACTCGTGCTAACTAAAAAGGGGATAACATTTCCGCTGCGCATAAAACTTTGTCTTCACCTCGTGAGGTATCGAACCTAAACATCCTAAGTTCAATACACACGAGAGGTCGAAAAGATTTGCAAAATCTTATACAAGTCTATTCACCCCCCCCTCTAGACTTGTACCCCATCCCCTTGGGACCAACAGAATTTTATTCATTATATTTAGACAAAAAAATTATTACTTTTTCACTTTTGTCATAAAATACAAAACTTGAAATATATATGGATTTGGACTCGATTACCTTAGTTATAGAGATTTTCTAGATCTTCTGGACTTCTATATATATATTTATATTTCATGTCTTTTTGGGTTATGTTTCTTACTTTTTGTATCACTATAGTAAAATCTAAATATTACAAAAATCTCTCTCCCCTATGTTCTTGTCTCTCTACTGTTATTTTTGTGTTTTTCGTTTTACTCTATTATAGTTAGATTGCAATTTTACTATATTATATTTAATTAGATTGCATCTCGAAACAGAAATAGTGAAGGTCTAAATTAAACTATTAGACATGGCCCTTATTTTTAATGGAACGACCATGCATATAACCATAAGGTTTTGCCCTTTGTTGCAAACTTATAAACATAGATATTCCTACAACAATTATAAATCAATTATTATGTTTCTTTCTTCTTATTCTTCTTTTTTTTTTCTTTCAACTTGATCTTCAAAACCCTTCTCAACATCACTTCGCAATTGTTGAATTTCCTCCATAATTTCATACTTCATCTTTTTCAGCTCTATTTCAACATTCTTATTCCAATCAGATCCAACTTTATCCTCTTTCCATAAAGCATTTTTCCAGATAAAATATCCACATCCACCTTCCTGGACAAATACAAAACTAAATAAAGAAATCATAACATTTTTAAACCATAAATGCAATACATCTTAGATACTTATCAATAACATTTTTAAACCTTAAATGCAATACATGTACCTTCCACCTTTGACAACAAAAAAATTGTTGCACATTCTTTCGTGATACACATAGTGGTGATTTCAATCCACAACGGCAATACAATGGTAGTTCATACTGTAGATTTGGTCTCGCCTTTGAGGGAGACAAAAATGTTGAACCACTCCAACATTATGATGTCATCTCTAGGGACGGAGCTACAGTGGGGCAACTGCCCCCACTCACCCCACCCCACCTCATATATAGCCCTCGTATGCATATATGTATATATAGTACATGTTTTAGATATAAGTACAAGAAAACATATATATAAACAATTGATTAGTTAGTTGAGTTGGTAGAGGCATTCTTTCTATGAAAGGTCTAGGGTTCAAAGACCTTATGGCTTTTAATAGCTTTTTAATACATTTATACATAACTTTTAAAAAAAATATAATGAGATGTGTAATTTATAATATTTTTTCTGTTTGAATTATTTTATCAAATTGATTATGATTCATATTTTGTTATGAATATTTTTATAAAGTTTTAATGTGTTTTATTTTTCGCCTATATCTAATAATATTTATGACTATATTTGAGATATGTAATTTATAATTTGTTTTCTATTCGAATTATTTTACCAAATTAATTATGTTTCATATTTTGTTATGAATACTTTTATAAGTTTTGATGTGTTTTATTTTTCGCCTATATCCAACAATATTTATAACTATATTTCATAAGTGTTTCTTTTTTTAAACAGCTTCTTCAAAGCTTTATATATATATATATATATATATATATATATATGTATATAATTAATAATGAGATGTGTAATTTATAATGTGTTTTCTATTTGAATTATTTTATCTAATTAATTACGTTTCATATTTTGTTATGGATATTTTTATAAATTTTTAATGTGTTTTATTTCTGTGACTATATCCAACAATATTTATGACTAGATCTAAAATTGTTAATATAGTATTCTAGAATTGTGAACTTTTAAAATTGTGAACTTGAACATGGTCCACCTTGCAAGGTGGACCGGGTCAATAGCATAAGTTGCCTAAGAGTATTAGTCCATTAGGAATGGGCCTATAAGTTCGTCGCACACTCGCATCCCAGTTCAATTAGAAAAAGCCCAATTTCAAAAAGCAAAGAAAATGAGAGAAATATGGTGTCATTCTTCTTCCACAGAACAACTTAGCACAGTCACTGAACAACTGTGCCCTAATTCTTCCAGCTTAAAATAATGGCGCTCTTCAGAGCTCGATTGGCTTCGTCCTCGATTTGTCAATTCCTCGCTCGTTCTTTCTCCAGTATATGCTTTCTATCCATCTATTCATACAATTTTTGCATTTTTTATAACTCAGGATTTCATATTTATATATGTTTTTAATTTATTTCTACAGATGCGGCTCCGGCGTCTTCGACGCTCTCATCGTCGGGGATGATGAACCCGACGTTCACTCTCGATGTCAGCTCCCAAGTAGGGTCGTCCATGCCGCTGAAGATGATGCGGATTGGAACCCTAATTCACAACCTGGAGATGCGGCCCGGTCAAGGCCCCAAACTAGTCCGGGGATGGGGCACCGTAGCTAAGATCATGACCGAGCCAAGCTCTTCGTCCAGGTACTGCGAGATCAAGCTCCCCTCCGGCGTGAAGAAGTTGATCGATGTTCGGTGTTGGGCCACTATCGGACAGGCGCCGTACTCTGAGCACGGTTCGAAGAAGCTGTATAAGGCTGGGCAGAATCGGTGGCGCGGGATTAGGCCAAAAGTTCGTGGTGTGGCGATGAACCCTGTTGATCATCCGCACGGTGGTGGGGAAGGGAAGAGCAAGAGTAGTGGTAGCCATGGGAAGGGTTCTCGTACCCCATGGGGTAAGCCCACCAAGTGTGGCTACAAAACTGGACCACTTAAGAGGAAGAAGTGATTCTTGTTTCTACTGAATTATAGAAACGGATATTAATATATTGTAACTTAGCATAAAACTGAGAGTTTGATGTGGTTATCTATTGAAATTTCTGGTTCTTTCTTGATTGCTACTGTATTATTAGGTTTATTGTGTTTGAAAACTACTGCCTTTTTTAGTTCTTTTGGTTCTAAGTTTTGTACATGTTCATAAATGCAACATTTACAGATACATGATATGATTAAACTTTCATGTAATTGTTAGGCAGACAAGTTATTGGTTAATATGTTGATCTTTCATTTAAAGATTTAATTGTTCTGTGTTGGCGTTTCTATTTGTTCTGGGATGTGGCCTCGGCATGCATCTGTTTGGTGTAGTAAGTGTATAAGGCATATTAAGCACACATATCTGAATGCTTTTGTTATAGGAATGAAGTGTAAGGTGCAGATGGATAAGTCAAAGGGGCTTTCTGCCTGTTATGTTTTAAATTTTAAATGTGTTTTCGTTTTGGGTTTGTTTTTCTCCCTTACAGATCAATGAAGAAGCAAGTGATAAGGCTTTGGAAGTAGAGCAAAAGTATAGTGAGATACGCAAGCCTGTCTACCAGAAGCGAAATGGCATAATTAAATCTATTCCAGATTTTTGGTAGACAGCTGTTAGTGACTCTCCTCATCTACTGTATTTGAAAATTAAAACCTCATTTTTAATCTGTGTTCTCACCATCTGTTTAATATCTATTCCTTGCAGTTTTTGAGTCATCCAGTCCTTAGTGAACTTTTGACTGAAGAGGACCAAAAGGTATTAATTCACATTGTTTTTCTTACTTCTTGATGTAGAGTCTAGTATTAGGAGTTAATTTTTTAGTGGTGACTTTTATCTGCGCTTTATTGACACTGAATTAGAACTGAAAACCATTGTGTATTCTTTTTTATTCTTTTGCTGAATTTCTGTATCTAAAATTGCCATGTCATTCTTCTGTGCTAGATTTTCAAGTTTCTGAGTTCCATTGAAGTGGAAGATTCTAAAGATGTCAAATCTGGTTATTCAATCATATTTGTGAGTCTCTCTCTCTCATTCTCTTATAAGTTGCCTGTTTTTTTGCTAAGGATCTTTTAAATGGGTATTGAGATGCTTTTGTAGACTTGACTTGTCCATATGTTTTCTGATTTCCTCTCCTGCTTTTGCTAGGACTTTAAATCCAACCCCTATTTTGAAGATACAAAGCTCATGAAGAGCTATGCTTTCCAAGAAGAAGGTGCAACACAAATTACTGCCACTCCAATCAAAAGGAAAGAAGGCATGGTAAGTTGTTTCTTTTTCTTAATTGGTTAGTCTTTTACTCTTTTTTAATACTTACCATGCTTGCCTTGTGAAGCAAATCCCACACTGAGTTGCTAATGAGAAGAAAGGAAATAAGCGTCCTCCGCCTGAGGAAAGGTCTGTCTACTTTTCTTTCTCCTTTTGGCTTTTACTGTTGAGTATTAGGTCTTCATTAACAATATACAGAGCAATTATGTGAAACCAGTCAGAATTAATTAAGGGGACCATATGTGCTCTCTATTTATTACTGTTGAATAATGCGGAGTAACTCATTATTTTAAATAACTTGAATCTGCAAACATATTGAACTGTATCGTTTATTGAAGATGAGAAGTAGAGCAATTATGTTGATAAGGGCTAATAAGTTGGTCATTTTAATTGGGATTGAGGAAGCAAATCTTATACAAATTCTTCTGCCTCAGAGTGGTTGTTAGAAGAACTTAGCAATGTAAAGGGTTCATATTTTCTAATGTACTTATTGTATATGTGACTAGAAAAACATCATAATATCCTACTTGATGTATTGATATCCTTGATATGTATAATTGGCCATATCAATAGTTACTGTTACTTATACTTTTTTCCAACTTTCTCCCACCCACCCACCCACAAAATGGGCATGCTGTCCCAGAAACCGGAGCATGTTTGAGCAGTGATAACATGTTAGAAATTACTTCACCTGATTGTGTTGCCTAGATTTCCTTTTTTCCTTGGCTTGTTCTCGATCGTTGAGTCTAGGAAAAATTATTGTGGATATGAAAAAAATTTAACTGATCATTGTGTCAAATACACAAGAACTTGTGAACTTACTCCAATTTATTTGTATCTTGAATCTCATTTATTAACATGTAACATAGATTTATTAAGGAAAAATAGATTTGTCTTTTTTTTTTTTTTTTTTTTTTTTTAAATTACTACTGTATTAAATAGTGGATATAAAAAAACATGTTGCAAACTTTTATATTGGTTATTGTGTACGTACTGATCTTTCTATCCGTCAATATACATACATCCATACCACTTATGATGAGTTATGTATGTATGTATGTATGTTTATATTTGTGTGATGCATTAAACTGCCTCTTGGCTTTCGTGAATGCAGCTTCTTACTTGGTTCAGTGAAACCCAGCAAAAGGATGAAGGTATGGATTACATTCATGATGAGGTATTAAGAGCATGTTTTCTACATTTTGATCATAGGCTACCTGCAAAAATTGCAAGAATAATATTTATATACATCCCTTTTAACTGGACTTTTTGAGTGAATATAACCCAATTAGGGAGGACTTATGGTCCGACCTAGGGCTGCAAACGAGCTGAGCCGAGCTCGAGCTCGTTACGAAGTGTGCTGCTCGAAATAAGTTCATAGCTCCACTTCAATATCAATTACAAGTCAACAACAGTAGTCGTCCTTGATTCCAAGTAAGATCTGTTCAATTTGTAAAAAAAAAAAAGAAGCATAATATTAGATAAGTGAAGAATGCCAAATATTTTTTTAAAAAAACAAAGAATAACTTACTTTCATGAGTTGGATATCGGAAGAAAAATTTATTGATATGATTTCTCTTTCTGAAAAAAAAAAAAAAAGATTAAAAGTGTGTAATTAAGCAAATGCTTTAAAAAGATAATCCTAGCATTATCATTTAATATAAAAGTGAACTTACTTTATTTTTGGTAACTCCTTGTAGATGTCGAAGCCAATCGTCCCCACAAACTAAAGTTTGCACTATGTCTAGCACCAATGATGCACGATAAGAATTAATAACCCCTGTCCCTGCACTAAAGGTTGCTTCTGAAGCCACAGAGGTAACAGGTATGGCTAAAATATCTGCTACCATTCTTGACAATATTGCATTTTATTCATCTTTCACTAGTCTAAACAAGAAAAATTGCTAGGAATCTCATTCTTTTTAAGACGCCATTTTTCTAGATAGTCTACTAACTCTGATCTTGTAGGCTCTGAAGTCTCAACTTCTTCACAATATGCATCGAAATCATCCCAATAATATGTAGAACTTGGGTGGATGGCTAGGTCCAAAAGTGTTAGAAGAACCTGTAGTTTCATCAAGTGCACGCATTTTCTTTGTTGGATAAAAAACAACACCTATTGCCATCAACAAATTACACTCACCCAAATATTTGTTAAACTTCTTCATTCTCCCAACCAAATCCACAATAAAGGAATCTTCATCATTTACATGGCTATCCAATGCTGATTTTATTTTTTAAACTTCTTGAAGAAACAAATTTGAAGTAGGGTACTCACAACCTGAAACAAAGTTGAAGTCAAAATACTCACAACCTAAAGGCTAAAAATAAATTTGAAGAAACAAGTTACAAGAAACAAACCAGATATAATGTGAGTAGCTATCCAAAAAGTCTCTAAAACTGAGCAAATCTTAGTGACTTTATCCCAATCATCTTCTAATGGACAACTGTCAAAGAATAGATCCCGATCTTTTAGCATCTTAAAGGCTTCTTTGAACTTATGTGCACAACTTAGCATCTCAAATGTCGAGCTCCATCTTGTTTTACAATCACGAATTAATTTCCTATCTTTCAATTGCAATTGTTGCACACAGTCTGCAAATTGTATACGTTTTACATGTATTGCAGACTTGCAGATTGTGTGCAACAATTGTAATTGAAAGATAGGAAATTAATTCGTGATTGTAAAACAAGATGGAACTCGACATTTGAGATGCTAAGTTGTGCACTTAAGTTCAAAGAAACCTTTAAGATGTTAAAAGATCGAGATCCATTCTTTGACAGTTGTCCATTAGAAGATGATTGGGATAAAGTCACTAAGGTTTGCTCAATTTTAGAGGCTTTTTGGACAGTTACTCACATTATATCAGATTTGTATCTTGTAACTTGTTTCTTCAAATTTGTTTTAGTCTTTAGGTTTTGAGTATTTGACTTCAAATTTGTTTCAGGTTGTGAGTACCCTACTTCAAACAAGAAGTTTAAAAAATCAAATCAGCATTGGATAGCCATGTAAATGATGAAAACTCCTTTATTGTGGATTTTGTTGGGAGAATGAAGAAGTTTGATAAATATTGGAATCAATGTAATTTGTTGATGTCAATAGGTGTTGTTTTTTATCCAACAAAGAAGACGTGTGCACTTGAATTTTGTTTTCCTAGACTTTATTCTAATGAGGAAGCTAGGGAAAACATTTTCAAAGTAAAAGAGATCATCAATACTCTTTATGAAGAGTATGTTGTTGAATCAATGAACAAATGAAATTTTGAAACTCTAGGTTCTTCTAGCACTTTTGGAAGCCAAGCCACCCACCCAAGTTCTACATATCATTTGGATGATTTCGATACATATTGTGAAAAGTTGAAGACTTTAGAGCCTACAAGATCAGAGTTAGTAGACCATCTAGAAAAAGGGCGTCTTAAAAAGAATGAGATTCCTAGCGATTTTTCTTGTTTAGACTGGTGGAAGATGAATAGAATGCAATATCCAATATTGTTAAGAATTGCGGCAGATATTTTAGCCATACATGTTACCTCGTGACTTCAGAAGCAACCTTTAGTGCTGGGACACAGTACAAACTTTAGTTTGTGGGGGCGATTGGCTTTGACATATACAAGGAGTTACCAAAAATAAAGTAAGTTCACTTTTATATTAAATGATGATGATAGGATTATCTTTTTAAAGCATTTGCTCAATTACACACTTTTTGTCCTTTTTTTTAGAAAGAGAAATCATATCAAGAAATTTTTCTTCCAGTATTCAACTCATGAAAGTAAGTTATTCTTTGTTGTTTTTAAAAAAATATTTTGCATTCTTCACTTATCTAATATTATGATTTTTTTTTTTTTTTTTTTTTTTTTTTTTTTTTTTAAAAAAAAATTTTTTTTTTTTTTTTTTTTTAAAAAAAAATTTTTTTTTTTTTTTTTTTTTAAAAAAAAATTTTTTTTTTTTTTTTTTTTTAAAAAAAAATTTTTTTTTTTTTTTTTTTTTAAAAAAAAATTTTTTTTTTTTTTTTTTTTTAAAAAAAAATTTTTTTTTTTTTTTTTTTTTAAAAAAAAATTTTTTTTTTTTTTTTTTTTTAAAAAAAAATTTTTTTTTTTTTTTTTTTTTAAAAAAAAATTTTTTTTTTTTTTTTTTTTTAAAAAAAAATTTTTTTTTTTTTTTTTTTTTACAAATTGAACAGATCTTCCTTGGATTCAAGGACGACCAAGAAAACTTTCTTCCGGTATCCAACTCATGAAAGTAAGTTATTCTTTGTTGTTTAAAAAAAAAAAATATTTAGCATTCTTCACTTATCTAATATTATGCTTCTTTTTTTTCTCTTTTTTTTTTTAAAAACAAATTGAACCGATCTTCTTTGGAATCAAGGACGACTACTGTTGTGGACTTGTAATTGATATTGAAGTGGAGCTATGAATTTATTTTGAGTGCTTTAAGCCTGTTATTGACTTGTAGTTGATATTGAGGTGGTGTTGTGAACTTATTTTGAGTGTTTAAGCCTTTAAACATTGAAGTTTGTACGGAATGTTTTAAAATTTTTATTATTTATTTATGGATAAAACAGTATTTATTATTAATTGTATGATGAATTGAAACAGGTAAAATTTGAGCCTAATTTCGTACTGCTCGAGCTCGAGCAGCTTGATAATTGCCGAGCTCAATTGCTCGAGCTCGAGCAGCACACTCCTTAACGAGCTCAAGCTCGAGCATGAGCTCGGCTTGTTTGCAGCCCTAAATTAGGTCCTCCGAGTCAAAAATCAGTTTTGTTGGCATGGCTTGCTTAGTTTTCATGCATATATAAATTTCATAATTGTGTGACCATACTCTCAAATAATGTAGATTTAGTAAACAGATAATGTACTTTTAATATATTAAAAATGTATATTGTATTCGTGGAAAATACATTATTTGAGTCTTAAAAGTACATTATTTTGTATAATATACATTCAGTACACGAATAATGTACTTTTAATATATTAAAAATGTACTTTTTGTTATGGTTCACACATCACTGTTAATTTGCCCGCACACATGCACTACTTATATTGGTTTGGAGTCACCTAACTTGGGCCCCTTGTTGTATTAGGTCCCACGTTATTTTTCCTGGGCCTTGAGTTAAGGGCTATTGGACCTTGAGTTTCCATTGCTGGGTAATTTCTAATATATCTCCATAATAGCTCCCACTCTCCGAGTTGCGAGGGTTTGACAGCGAAAGTAGTAACAACTCTAAGCTCTCCTTGATATATGTGAGTCTGGTCGTAGCATAAAACCGCATACAAATACCCGGAGTATTCCGGGGTTATCGATCCACAGGGAAGTGGGGTATCAAGCACTAGTTACTAATTATATTTGCAAGAAGCTATTCCTACGTTAACAATGGATGATTATCTATGAATATGCAAACAAGCTAAATAAAACAAGGCAAATGGGTTTTTGTATTCAAAGAGGTAAAAGCGGGATTTTAGGGAGTTAAAGTGTTTAATCACCTAGTGCCAATCTAAAGTGAAATAATTATTTGAGTTAAACAAGTGTGGAGAATTGCCATCTAAAAGGGAAAGGTTACTCTCGTAACTCAAACCCAAAACAAGGTAATTGGAATACTTACTCTCGTAACTCAAACCCAAAACAAGGTAATTGGAATACTTACTCTCGTGAGCTATTCACAATATAAAATTGAGACTAAGCAATAAATGGAATACCCACTCTCGTGGGCTATTCACAATTGGAATACTCACTCTCGTGAGTTATTCACAATATATCCCTTAACCAAATTGTCTTCTCTCGAGGTACAATAGTTAAGTGCAATTGCGGGTGCTCTTTGATTCATAGACAAATCTAGCAAGGGTACAAGTAATCATATGCATCTAATTACAAGTATCAACAACATAAATCACAATTGCAACACAAGCAATAAACCCAAATAGATATTTCATTAAAACAAATTAAGAACTAGGCACATAGGTTAATAAACACTTTTATACCCAAAAATCCCAAAAGAAAGTTTAGCCTAACATAGCTAAAATAGATCCAACAAATATTCAATAAAGTTCAAAATAGAAAAGAGAAAGGAAGATATTCTCCCAAATGATGCCTCCAAGCTCTTTTCTTTGATCTCCTTTTCAAAAGTTGTGATGATTTCTTCTTTGGCTTTTGGAGATGATGAAGCTTCTATTCTTTGTTCTTTTTCCTCTTTTTCTGACAAGAACCAGCAGCCAACAGGTAGGGTTTGAAGAGAAAATGATGCTTTTATAGTGGGTGGAGAATGAGGGGCAAAAATGACAATTTTTAGAAGCTGAGAATCGCAGATCCGCGACATTCGACGCATCGAATGCAACACTCGACGCGTCGAATATTTACAGCGCCGAAACGAGGCCATTCTGCCTCATTTTTTGGAGTTTCGACGCGTCGAAAATATTCCTGGGACGCAGTTCCACCTTGCAGCCTGATTTTGACCATTTTCCCTTTCGAATCAAGCCTTCATAAGAGTTGTAGCCCTTCTTATTTCCAATGGTTTAAGAATCACCTCATTTGGATATTCCTACGCTGAGATATGGTCCAATTACCGAGGTGTCGCCATGGTAGCGGGAATTTCAACTCTTTGGCTCGTTTGGATTGGCTTTTGCTCCCAAATGGTTCTAATGCACTTCTAAACACATCAAAAACATCTAAACCAAGCATTATACCATTTTAAATATAAAAACAAAGAAATAAGCATTGGATACAACATTTTATCAAACCCAACTAAAATAGGTACAAATGAGAATGTATCAGAGTCCCCCAAGTTTGAGTCGAGCATAGGCAGTCAAGTTATTGGTTAATATGTTGATCTTTAATAAGAAACCTATGCTGATAGACCTCATCCTTAACAATGGACGAACATATGGTATGAGATTCTACTTTGTTTTTTTCGTACAAGCTTTCTATTGACAATTCATATGTTGAAGGTATTTTTAGATATAAATATGCTCCGATTAATCCTTTCTATTGGTGTTCTGAAATCTATCCTTCAAATGATAGAATTTAGGGAAGCACAGATGTTACATTTAATTGTTGTTTTAAAATCATTTTTAGTTTTTTAGATTTTTTCTAATGCACTTATACACTGAACCAAATTCAATTTAAATTGTTTTATGCTTGCCAAAAAAAAATGCTATTATAACCTTTTTGAGCCTTTTGTATTAGATCATGATTCACGAGATGGTTATTTGTTAATTTTGTTATCTACAAGAGTATGATCTACTACTAACCTTTGATTATAATATGACTTGGAAGCATGAATTGAAGTTTATTGTTTAGAAGCACTGTATCAAGCATCATTTCACTTAATGTTCTCGAAGTAGATATCAATGTCATTAATGAAGAACCCAATTCAGAAAACTAAATTAATAACAGAACGGTGTCCCAACTTAACAGAAATAATGTGTTCCAGAGATTACAACTAGCTCTAAGTTGGCTATAAAATAGAGTTTCACCTGAATTAAAAACACTATTGCAAGAGAGAACTAGGAACCACTCAAAGTCGTCAATCCGAGAAGATCAAACTGTTTTAAAGCAATGATATTGGAAAAACATAGAAATATTTTTGTAAATAACGTTATTGCATTTTTCAACAAATGCACTCTATAACTTAAGTTATACTTGTGACAATAGGTGGAATTGTCCACCCTAAGTGCCTCCAAACTCCAGTTTGTGGAGGGGAGGGGTAAAATCATGGCAACTTAACTGACCAACAAAGGCTAGACTTTTGTTCACTCTGCGCACAAGGAGTCCCCACTCATTTGAGAGGTTGCTCCACATTGTTGCGGGTGAGATTCGATTATTGATTATGTGACAAATTTTACCCTTATGACCAGTTGAGTTACCCATGTGGCTATTGAAAGTTATACTTTATAGTATTACTATCTACACTTTAAAATTTGAGTATTATTTCTTTAATTTTAAATTGCTGGTGGTTATTTCGGGTGGTATTAACCCGAATCAAGGATGGTTTAACTAGGTAGCTTTCACACTTTATCCAATTACATTTAGGGTGTGTTTGGAAACCCGGAAAATGATTTCCGAAAATTATTTTTTCAGTTTCCCATGTTTGGCTAGGTTTCAGAAATCCAGTTAAGGAAAATGTTTTCTATTGATTGGGAAAAATCACCCTATTTTGGCAAAAAATGACTTCCGCCAAAAAATTTCTCAAGTCATTTTTCGCCGCAAGAGTGAGCAAGACAGAAGCACTGGCTACACCCATCAGGCCATCACCTACAACCAAGGTTTCTGGCGGAAACCATAAGTATGTTTTCTGTCGGAAACCAAATCACTGCTATGGTTTCCGCCAGAAATTGAGGGTGGGGCTTTTTTTTTTTTTTTTGTTAATAATATTATATATATTGTAATATTTTAAATAAAATAATTAAAATATATAATTATACAATTGTAATCATTTTTCAAAAAATGGACAAAACACACAAAGACAATTTCCAGAATGCAACCAAACACTGAAAATGAACCTATTTTCTGGAAAATGACTCATTTTCCAGAAAATATTTTATAAAAGTCATTTTACTACTTTCCAAACGGACCCTTAATGATTGATTAATTATCTTCATCTTGTGGGTCCCAAGGAAATGTCAACATCAACATTTTGTGATAGGGGGTTAAAGTTGGGAGTACAAGTAGTATTTTCCTATATATAATTGGAAATGCTTGGAATGTAAAGAATAATGAAAGAAGTATACCAATTTTAGATTCGTTTGGCCAAAGCTACTCCACTACCTTAGGATTTATAGCTCCACTGTCTAGCCCACTTCAAAACCTTGGGGGGCACTGCAACTGTTATAGTAATCATCACTCGCAATGATAGCACTTTTACAAAAATCAACCCTTCGTAGTTTAAGGTGAGACAAGACATTGGCCCCTTGTCCCATGTGTTGCGAACACATGAACCATTCGTGATTGAGTTGACAATAAATTTTGGTGCCATTTTTTTTTAGAAATTATTATATTATATTATATAGTTAGTTAGTTAGTTTAGGATTTAAACAAGTTGTTTGTTGTTTAATTCCCATGTGGTAATGGTAGTGGTGATGTGGTGGTGGTGGTGTGGTCGCTGTAAAAAATAATGATAAGTATTACGGGTAAAATGTCGTTTCTCCGAGGATTGTGGGTTTAGGCACGTACTAGTATGACAACTAATTCTGTAGTGCAAAAATCCCACCTAGGCGCCGACCGGCCGCCTAGCGTATCACCATAATTGGTGGTCTAGACAACCGACTAGGCCGCCTAGGCCTCCTAGGCAGCTTAGTTGGTTGATTAGCTATTCTTCTATTTTTTTAATATTTTTTTAAATGAGTTATTTCACTCAAAACGATATTGTTTTGAGCGAAATAACCCAAAATTGTTTAAACTCGATGTTTTTTAGTTTAATACGGAGTATTTAATATTTTAGTATTATCTAAATAGTTTATAATTATCAAGTCTTAAAAAAAATAAAAAAATTAAACAAATTTTTAAAAAAATAAAAAAAATACATAGGCACCTAGGCGCCTAGTGATTTTTTCAACCATGCTAGACACTTAGATAGTAAATCTTCAAGAATCCAAGTAACATAATAGGTTTAGGTTGATGAATTAAATGATAAACGAGTTAATAAGTGAAAGGTGTTAATCACATGATTTAAAGTAATGAAAATAATGGGATTGGATTACAGGGAATCATTTCCCTAGTGCTCAAGGTAAATCTAAATCAACAAGGAAGAACCACCCAATTTTAAATTCATTCTCAATGCAGTGAAGAATCCTAGACCTCTCGGTTTAGGATTGAAGTAAGGAATTGTCCAACTCTCGTGATGCTACCAATTCAATTCCATACTTCCTAAGCACAAGGGCATTATGGAGCTCTATCTTCCCTCCTTCCAAAGATGAATAATGAGGTCGTGATAAGGATGACTTGGGCTTGTCACCCAACTCTCGTTGGTGTGATTCACCTTCCAAAGCAAGTCAATCCTTGCTGCGTATCAAAGATCAACAAGATCAACAATTCACTTTTTCACAACAATGAACCTTAAAAGAGGTTTTTTTTCACCTTTAAGCAAGATTTACATACTCAAGCACATAGCAAGCAATACAACCCTAATCCAAATCCCTAAATCAACTACCCACTATTGCATGACATTTTATCAAGAACAAAATGCATAATAAAAGATAGCATAGAGTAAATCAATACAAGAAAATTTATGAAAACTTTACTATTGTAGACTCCAAGTTGAAATGGGAGAAATCCACCCAAATCTAAGAGCAAACATGAAGTTTAACACCTTATTCTTCAATTGTCCAAACTAAGCTAAAACTTTCAAGGAATTTTTGAGCTAAATCTAATCTACCTTGGAAAATGATGATTTTATATCGCGCAATCAGGGTTCACCACATTGGCGTCACACGGGCGTGCAACTGCATAGCTTTGCTTCTATGCCACGTTACTTCCCATATGGGTGAGTCACTACATGCCATCTGAGCACAAGGTGCTTGGTTGTAATTGGATATAATTGAACATAAAACACAATCTTTTAATGTAATTGGATATAACTTAATAAAAAATGGTTACACTAAGGTCCTATTTGAAACATGGAAAATGTTTTTTGCAAAATGACTTTTATAAAATAATTTATTTTCTAAAAAATATTTGTTAAAAGTCTGTGAATAATTTTTTTTTGTTTGGCTAAAAATTAAAAAATTATAATTTTTTAATATTTGATTCATTTTTTAAGAATATGATCATAAATCATTTACAAAGTTAGTTCTTAAAAATAGTAATTATTTTAACTACAATAATAATAATAATTATTATTATTTATAAAAAAATAAAATTATTAAAAAAATATATAATAATTATAAAGAGTAATATTATATTAAAAGATACAAATAAATAATACGTGGCAATCTCTCACTAGTAAACGTCCATACTCCGTTATGCACCGCCACGTACCATAGTGTACCACTCATTACGAAAAACCCTAACCCCGCTTTAGTTCCTTTGTCTTTTGTCGCGAGTTTGTGTCGATATAAACGCAAGCGAAGGAGGGTTTAGGGTTTAAGCCTCTCCCTGAGTCCCAGCTCTAAAGAAGAAACAGAAGAAGAAGAAGAAGAAGAAAATGGTGGCGGATAAAGGGAAGAAGCAGAAGGTGGAAGAGAAAGAGGAAAACCACATTGACAAAGAGCTCGTCCTATCAATCGAAAAGCTTCAAGAGATCCAAGATGAGCTCGAGAAGGTATATTTAATTTCCTCAGTTTTCTCTACTGTTCTTGATTTCTCTGAGAAAATGAAAAGAAATTAGAACAAGAAGTCACCGTTTTTGTTTAAAATGTTTAATTACAAATTCTTTCTGAATGTAGCCTCATTAATTTTCTTATCTAAGCATACAGTCCATAAATTTAGTCCAGCAGGTGCTTATGGAAATGGAGTTATCATACAAATTTAAAGATTTAATTGTTCTGTGTTAGCATTTCTATTTGTTCTGTTTCGCGCCTTTCCTGTAAGGCTGTTCTGTTTCTCGAGTACTAGTTGTTTCCTATAAGGCTGTTTTGAGAGTAGTAGTTGTTTCCTGTAAGTCTGTTCTCACAAACAGACACAATTATAGTTGATTCTCTTGTTATTAGTTTTTGATATATATATATAATTTTCATAATAAAAATTTTGTATTTATAGTTTGGGTTATGATTTGCCATATGATAATTATGAATGACCTCAATTCAGATTTTGTGTTTGTTTTGTATATTGAACTATATGAAGTGTTCATTCAAAGGAGTTAATAAGTGAGGGACTAAATAAATGCATGCTTTTGTTGATAGTTATGGGATGTGGCCCTGACATGCATCTGTTTGGTGTAGTAACTGTATAAGGCATATTAAGCACACATATATTTGAATACTTTTGTTATAGGAATGAAATGTAAGGATGAAGTGTGAGGTGCAGATGGATAAGTCAAAGGGGCTTTCTCCCTGTTATGTTTTAAATGTGTTTTTGTTTTGGGTTTGTTTTTCTCCCTTACACAGATCAACGAAGAAGCAAGTGATAAGGTTTTGGAAGTAGAGCAAAAGTATAGTGAGATACGCAAGCCTGTCTACCAGAAGCGAAATGACATAATTAAAGCTATTCCAGATTTTTGGTTGACAGCTGTTAGTGACTCTCCTCATCTACTGTATTTGAAAATTAAAACCTCATTTTTAATCTGTATTCTAACCAACTGTTTAATATCTATTCCTTGCAGTTTTTGAGTCATCCAGTCCTTAGTGAACTTTTGACTGAAGAGGACCAAAAGGTATTAATTCACATTGTTTTTCTTACTTCTTGATGTAGAGTCCAGTATTAGGAGTTAAATTTTTAGAGGTGACTGTTTATCTGTGTTTTCTTGACACTGAATTAGAACTGAAAACCATTGTGTATTCTTTTTCTTCTTTTGCTGAATTTCTGTATCTAAAATTGCCATGTCATTCTTCTGTGCTAGATTTTCAAGTTTCTGAGTTCCATTGAAGTGGAAGATTCTAAAGACGTCAAATCTGGTTATTCAATCATATTTGTGAGCCTCTCTCTCTCTCATTCTCTTATAAGTTGCCTGTTTTTTTGCTAAGAATCTTTTAAATGGGTATTGAGATGCTTTTGTAGATTTGACTTGTCCACATGTTTTCTGATTTCCTCTCCTGCTTTTGCTAGAACTTTAAATCCAACCCCTACTTTGAAGATACAAAGCTCATGAAGAGCTATGCTTTCCAAGAAGAAGGTGCAACACAAATTACTGCTACTCCAATCAAATGGAAAGAAGGCATGGTAAGTTGTTTCTTTTTCTTTGTAGCACATCTCTATCTTATTTTGTTAGTCTTTTACTCTTTTTTAATACTTACCAATTACCATGCTTGCCTTGTGAAGCAAATCCCAAACGGAGTTGCTAATGAGAAGAAAGGAAATAAGCGTCCTCCACCTGAGGAAAGGTCTGTCTACTTTGCTTTCTGCTTTTGGTTTTTACTGTTGAGTATTAGGTCTTCATTAACAATATACAGAGCAATCATGTGAAACCAGTCAGAATGAATTATAGGGGACCATATGTGCTCTCTATTTATTGGAAATGAAGAAGGAAATTTATATTAGTGTTGAATAATGTGGAGTAACTCATTAATTTAAATAACTTGAATCTGCAAACATATTGAACTGTATCATTTATTGAAGATGAGAAGTAGCGCAATTATGTTGGTAAGGGTTAATAAGTTGATCATTTTAATTGGGATTGAGGAAGCAAATCTTATACAAGTTCTTCTGCCTCAGAGTGGTTGTTAAAAGAACTTAGCAGTGTAAAGGGTTCATATTTTCTAATGTACTTATAGTGTATGTGACTAGAAAAGCATCATAATATCCTACTTGATGAGTTGATGTATTGATATCCTTGATATGTATAATTGGCCATTATCAATAGTTACTGTTACTTATACTGTTTCCAACGTTCTCCCCACCTACCCACAAAATGGATGTGCTGTCCCAGAAATCGTAGCATGTTTGAGCAGTTATAAGTTATAACATGTTAGAAATTACTTCACCTTATTGTATTGCATGGATTTCCTTTTTTTCCTTGGCTTGTTCTCAATCATTGTGTCTAGGAAAAATTATTTGTGGATATGAAAAAAATTTAACTGATCATTGTTTCAAATTTATTTGTATCTTGAATCTCATTTATTAACATGTAAAATGGATTTAAGAAGGAAAAATAGATTTGTCTTGTTCTTTTATTTATTTATTTATAAAATTTTTTAAATTACGATTGAATAGTGGATATAAAAAACTTCTTGCAAACTTGTATATTGGTTATTGTGTACATACTGATCTTTCTATCCGTCAATATACATACATCTATACCACATATGATGAACTATGTATGTATGTATGTATGTATGTATGTTTATATTTGTGAGATGCATTAAACTGCCTCTTGGCTTTCATGAATGCAGCTTCTTTACTTGGTTCAGTGAAACCCAGCAAAAGGATGAAGATATGGATGACATTCATGATGAGGTATAAAGTGCATGTTTTATACATTTTGATCTTAGGCTACCTGCAAAAATTGCAAGAATAATATTTGTGTACATCCCTTTTAACTGGACTTTTTGAGTGAATATAACCCAATCATTTATGTTTGTGCAGGTTGCTGAGTTAATCAGGGAGGACTTATGGCCCGACCCTCTCTCTTACTTCAATAATGTAGGTTCCTAGTTTTCTAGTCATTTTCCACAATTTATGGTTGGAGGTTATGTACATGTGTAACAGTTTGGTGTATTGTCTACTTTACATTTTCAGCAGGAAGCTGATGATGAAGAATTTGAGGGTGATGATGAGGTAAATGATGATCATTGATTGTTAAATCTTTGAGATTCTTGTAGACTGTGAAAACAGATTAGTCCTCTGAGTCAAAAATCAGTTCAGTTGGCATGGTTGGTTAATTTTCATTTATGAACTTGGTTCTGGTAATAGAAACCCTGGAATTAGGATGGAATGTAGTAATTGTGAGAATTAATACCCAATTTAGTCCTCGACTATAGTGGTTTTTCTCGATATAGTCTTGAATGACTTTTTGTGCTTAATTAGGTCATCAACTTTGATGGTTTTACCCAATTGAGTCCTTTGTTAAGATAGCTTGGTAATCTCATCTCTATTAGTACTCAAATCAGTCTTTGACTGTAGTAGTTTTACACAAGTTAGCCTTCGCTTCTAGTAGTTTTACCCAATTTAGTCATTGACTATAGTGGTTTTTATCGATTTAACCATCGAAGTTGAGAACCTAATTAAGCACAAAAAGTTGTTTAGGACTAAATCGAGAAAAATCATTATAGTTAGAGGACTAAATTTGGTTTTAACTCGTAGTTGTGAACTGGCAGTTTGCTGTTTTAGATGTCTATATCTGGAATTTAGTGGTGGTTGGATGTTAAGATAGTTGGTGGTGTAAGTCACAGATCAAGATTCTGAACCTTACCTAGGAGGATTGTTATCTATTATTGTCTCTTGCAAACTTGTTAAAAGCGATCGCTTTTGCGCTTAAAGCGCAAAAGCGACGCGAGCGATGGCTAATCGCCTCGCCTGGGCAAGGCACAGCAGCGTGAGAAAGCGTGAGCTTGAATGCGCTTTTCCGGCGAGGAAACGAAGCGATAAAGCGGCCAAAAAGCGAGCTTTTTCACGCGGAGCGCAAGTCAACAGTCAAAAAAGGGAAAAAAACACGAACAAAACAAAAAACGGACGGACGATTCGCAAAACCCTTCTGCCTCACCTCATTTCAACTTCTCAAAAACCTCTACTCACTGCCTCACCCCTCTGCTCACTACCTCACCTTCACCGAGAGTCATCGCTGCCCTCACGAAACCCTTCTACCTCACCTCATTTCAACTTCTCGAAACCCTCTGTTATGCGCCTCTGCTCACTGTCTCACCCTCACAGCAAGTCATCATTGTCGCTAACCTTCCTCGCCGGCGTCGCTGCTTCACGCTCTCTCTCTGTTTTTTGTCCTCTTCTTACGTTGAACAGTTGAAGAAGATGACTGAAATGTTAAAATAGAGTTGGAGACTTGGAGTCTTACTCTTGGCTGGACACTTGGCAGTAGGCAGTACTCAGTAGCGTTTATTGTTTACACTTCTATTTCTTTCTTTATTTTTTATTTTTTTTTTCATTTTTTTGTATTAAATTATGTTTTAAAATTATTATGAATATTGAATATGTGATATTTTGATGACTAAATGGCTTGAATGACTATTTTGATGACTAAACTTTGTATTATTATGATATTGAGGAGTTCCTATTTATGTTATTTTGCATTACTATTTGAGTATTTTGACTATATATTAATTTTTTAAGAAGCGTCGCTTTATGTGAAAAAGCGACGCTTCGCTTTGCGCTTTCGCTTTAAAGCAAAGCCCGGGCTCATCGCTTTGGTGCGCTTTTTCGCTTTAAAAAGTTTGGTCTCTTGTCTTGTAAAAGCAAAGGATTGGAAAATGCAAGAAAATAACCAACCTGTATCCTGTATTCTTGTGTTTGATTATTTATGTCCTGATTGTGCAGGAGAAGGGCAGTGATGGCTCTGAAGATGATGAAGAACAAGATGGCGGTGATGATGACGATGAAGATGGTGACGAAGATGAAGACTAACTGTTTCTACCATGTGCTTTTTAGTTTGAGTTATCCTCACTTTTTTGGGTACTGTGACTGTATGTAATAGGGTGTTGAATCTTCTGGAAAACCAACCAAAACTGAAAATGACGGGGATTTTTTTTTTCTTTTTTCAGATTCTATAGGCATCTAGTTACCTTAGCTGTGTGCTGAATTTTTTCTCTTGATATCCTTTGTTTTAAGAATCTTGTGCACATTGCTTCTGTTAGCATGCATACCTATGCCTAATTTACTGGACCAATTGATATCTCAAGTATGTGTTTAGTTCTACAAAGAACTTGAGAATTTACTCTATTTATGTGTTTAGTTGTCTATTCGTCTATCCTGTTTAAATCAGTTATCTTCTGTGTTTTGTTTTAACATTATATAAATTTCAACTTTTTTTAAAGAAAATATGTGAAGTAATATATATATATATATATATGGTTCGGTTCAAGTAAGGACTTACTCTATTATGTGAACCAAAGAATCAATCTGAACACTTAATATATAGTCAGGCGTGGAGCTGACGAGGTGCTGCTATGGGGTTCCGTAGCCTGTGGGTGCAACTTGCAGTAGTACGCTGTGCATTGGGTTTGGGAATGGAGTGCTGTTATAGTGAGTAGTGACCGGTGACGGAGGACGCTACTAGAGTAGTGCACTGCATTTTAGAGTAGTGCATCGCTATGTGTTGGCGGTGCATTGCTATGTGTTGGGATGTGTACTGCAATTTAGAGTAATGCAACCATGTGGAGAGTGAATTGCAGAGGGCTTCTCCAGTCGTGGTGGTACCCAGGTTTGTCGACAATACACAAGAATGGAAAAAGAAGCTTCCAAGTAATCTGTCTTTTTTTCTCACAACGGGGCGGGGACGGGGAATGGGGTCCTCGTCCCCGTCCCCGAAATCCTTCCCCATTTCCCGTCCCCGCCCCGTTCCCCGGCGGGAATGGGGAATTATTCCCCATCCCCGTCCTCGCGGGGATTTTTTAAAATTATGTAAATTTTAAAAAAAAATTAATATTATAAAAAAGAAACTAAGCATTGAATCCTTAAACAAAGTCCAAATTAAATTCAACATACATAAATCAATAAAATTAAAATATCCAAACTCTAAAATTACTATAAATATCCGAAGTTTCAAACAAAAATACATAATCATAAAATACCCAAACACTTTAAATTGTTTCAAACTCCTTCAAAGTCCAAAGTCCAAATATAAGTACATAACAAAACAAAAGAACTTCTAGGATTTTAACTTTCAATTTCTTATATACTTTGTATATAAATAATATATAATATATAATATAATATAATAATATACGGGGAATTGGGAATTGGGGACGGAGCGGGGAGCGGGGATCGGGGTCGGGGCGGGGAATACCCTCCCCGTCCCCGTCCCCGTTCCCCGCGAGATTAGGAATTTTCCCCCATCCCCGTTCCCTGAAATAATTCCCCGAACCCGCCCCCGTCGAGACGAGGATCGATTTTCCCCGTCGGGGCGGGTTAAATTGCCATCCCTACACAAATGACTGCCTACAAAAGACTAATATGCCTTAATCTAAAAGAGCTTAACAATTTTAGACCTATTTTAATAGAAAACCAAGGGTATGGAAACAAATAATCAGGATCCTTTATTAATCTAAATCAAGTGCCCAAATCAGTACACAGGTTCACATATAAGAAAAGGTTCTCATTAGGTGAGAACATACCGATAAATCTAAACAAACATCGATCTAGTAAATTTAACGGTTCAAAATAAATAAAACTTTGTAATATTTATGTAAAAGACTCCGCTTATTTAAAAATTTATAACATTTATGAAAATAACCCTGCTTATTTTTTACTTGATTTCCCGTTTATAAGATCTTGCAGATCAATGGTTTAGATTTTTCCACACGTTCTCACCTAGAGATTTGGTTCTCATATCATTAGGATTATATATATATATATATATATATATTATTTTTTAAAAAAATTAACAAGACTCGACCGAGTTTGCATCCAACTCGTCAGCCAAGTTGAGCGCCTCCGCCTAGGGAGTAATTCACCTCGGTCTAGGTGGGCTCAATTTTTGTAATTTCCTTCCTTAAAAAGGAGGGTGGTTAGCTTGATTTGCACCCTCAACACACACGAGTCAAAGTCAAACCATTTTAGGCTCATTTCCTTGCACACACGTGCACAAGAGAGTGCCTTTATGCTATACAATTCAATAAGTCGTAGAAGAGCTTTTGTATAAATAGTGGTGCAAACACACTTCCCAAACCAATGTGGGACAAAGCTTACTTTAAAGCTTCTCCCTTCATTTTCCAACTCAAATGGGTCAACTTTGAGAACCAATTTCTCATTCACTCATTATCCGTTTTGTGCGTACAATATATCAATCTCTTCGTTTAACTACAAAGAACTCGAATCCACTTAGAGCTGACCCAAATCGTAAGTGGGCCCCACATATACTTGTACCACAAAATAGCAACTAAAATTGCCATTTTATGCTATTTTTTCAACAAGAACAACATGCAAGCACGTCAATTCTTTTTTAAAGGAAACGTTGGCAGAAATTTAGTGTAAAACATTTGTATCAAATGGTGTCCTAGCCACTTGATTATCATCTTTGTTGAATTTTGCAAGGATTTTATTATTATAATGAGATTGGCTCAACATGAGACCATCCGGTCTCCTAATGATTTTAATCCCGAGGATCAAATCGGCCAAACCCATATCCTTCATGTCAAATCTCACATTTAACATGTTTTTGGTGGACTTGATCATCTGATCATTACTACCAACGATGAGTATATCATCTACGTATAAACAGAGAATGATATACCCGTCTATCATTTCCTTAACGTAGACACACTTGTCACTCTTGTTTATTTTAAACTCATTGGTTAACATCGCATGGTCAAACTTCTTGTACCACCACTTAGCCGCTTGCTTTAACCCATATAAAGATTTAACCAACTTACAGACTTTCTTTTCCTAAGCTAGAACCACGAACCCTTTGGGTTGTTCCATATAAATTTCTTCATCTAACTCGCCAATTAAGAAAGTTGTTTTTACATCCATTTGATAAACTTCCAAATTCCGTAGTGCGACTATGACATGTATCATCCTAATGAAATTTATTCTCGTTACGGGAGAATACGTGTCGAAGTAATCAATGCCCTCACGTTGCTTGTAGCCCTTGATTACAAGCCTAGCCTAATAGTGCACATACGAGTGCACTATTATTGATCTTGAGAGTATTGTCAGTTATTTGTAAATGCATTATCAAGCGATTCCAAATGCACATTAATAATTACAAAAATGCTACTGCATTTTCCCTTAATTTCTAACCTTTGATCATCATAGATAGGTGGATGAAATTAATTCGCACTTTTTATAGAGGTGTTTATTTTGAGTTGAACATATCCATATATATATATACACTTTTTTGAATAATGATGAAAACTTGTAGCCATTATCTAATGATGTGCATGTCATAAATCTCACTTTTTTATAATAATTCACAAATCATGCAGAAGAAATAATAAACCATATAAGCCTCAATTTTCCTCTGTGCGCAGTCGTGAATCACTGATTGAATGATGTTTTTAGATGAGCTGATAATAAAATGATAGAAGTAGTATTTTTCCCATCTCAACAAAATGTATTAATGTCAATCTACATTTAAATTTCCGCAGAGAAACGTATACATACAAATCGTGTCAGAACACAAGTGTTGACAAATATAAATATTTTAAGAAGTTTATCCAATGAGATTACGTTTTAATTTGAAGTTGATAAATTGTTATACTATGGACCAGAGTTCATATTGCATTATGACCCTTGATATATACAAAATTATTTACCTTTAGTTAACAAGTTATGTACCTATAGTTAACAGTTTTTGTATGTCTAAACAAATAACTTGATAATTGCTTATACATAATATGTAGCTATAGGTACAAAAACGATTATCTGCAAGTACAAAATATGTCAACTATACATAAAGAATCGAAAGATTATTTTTAGATTAGGGTCTACGATGCACAGTAGATCCTGGTCCATGTATAATTTACCGAACTCGCTAGCAGCGAGATGAATTTAAGAAGTAAAAAAGATTGACATTTGACATTCCGAAAAGGAATTGTTTTGCTATTAATGTCAACTTAGTTTTCATATAACTCGGTGCGTAGGGGCAACAACCTAATAACCAGATTTAGAAAATTGAATTAATATTATTTTATTTACAAAATTTTCAATTGATTTTTTTTTGTTATCTTTATTCTCTATTATTTTACATAAAGATAAAGATTCTAATTAATGCCCAGATATTATTGAAATTTGGAAGGCATCAAGAAAAAAGTATAGTGGAACTTGATCTCTTTCAAATAGAGAAGAAAGATGTTGTTGAAGTTTTGAAGGCATCAAGAAAAAAGTCTAATGGAACTTGGTCCGTTCCATATGAAAATTATAATCATAAAAATATTGTGACATTTTTTTTAAATTTATTTTACTCCATTTACTCAATCCTTTTACTCAATTGTTAATGTCTATCTTAATTGCAAAATAAATTTCAAAAAGATTGAGAGAAGAATAAAGAAAAGATTTTAGTTACACCTCTACTACTACTTGTTGAGCATTTTGATTTGGTATTAAAAAGATATGCACATGGTTTACGTCTTAAAAGGATAACTTCAAAAACCCCAAGAAAAAATTCTTCTTCAAACAGAATTAGAAGCTTCAAAGAAATGTGAAAAGAATTTCAGTATTTTAGTAACAACTACGCCGCCACTATTTTTATAGATAATAATTAGCTAGTGGCGACGATGATGTCTACAAGAAATTGAATTGTTGTTACGACTTTAGTTAACAAATAAATACAACATTTGTTACCATGATTGTTGTCACAATAAAGTAATTATATGTTACTACTTTTAGGTCACTGATAATCATTTTTGAGTCAAGAACAATTATCACAAATAAGTACAACTATTGTGACTAAGGTATTGTCACAATAAAATAATTAATTGTAACGATTTTAGCTGTCACAAGATAACTTTTTTGTAGTAACATATTTGGTCACAAAATGTATATTTATTGTGACCACTATTGTTATAACTCAAATATTACTTTTAGTGTATGTAAACATTGTCACAAAAGTCGTGAGTAATTGTGATATTTTTTCAAAAGTTGTCAGTACTACAATAGTGACGACATGCGACGACTTCAAAAATTGGTCACTAATTTCAATAGTGACCAAAATCGATATTTTTGGTGACTACTTCCATTGTCACTAAATGTGAAATTCTTTTAGTGTATAGGAGTATTGTAGCGTCAGTTTTCTGGGATAAAAACGGATTGCGACTGCACTTGAGCAGTAAAAATCTACAAGTCTGTAACTTGCGAGAGAATCTCTATACTATACAATTCAAATTTCTTTTAAAAGACTATTGTATAGATAGTGATGCAAATAGACTTTCCAAACAAATGTAGGACAAAGGCTACACCATTTTAAAATGGGTCTACTTTGAGAATCAATTTCTCATTCACCCATTATCCATTTTGAGCATACAATATATCGATTTCTTTCGTCTCACAACGAAGAATTCGAATCCACTTTGACCCGATCCAAATTGAAAACGGACCATATATATATATATTTGTACACAAAATAACCAGTTAAATAACATTTTTAAGCTAAAAATTCTAACACATAAATAATAAACCTTTAATATATTAAAACATCTACGTAATAATTTGACCTTACCGGCTATTCTTGTTTGGCTTGCTTTAATTTATACTGTTTTTTCCTGTGTTTTCTTTTGGGCTTAATGGTTGTTTTAAAAATGGTAATTGTCAGCAGATGTTATCCTTCCTATTTCTTTATTCCTCTTTCAAAAAGCCTTGTCCCTTCTTTAGCATTATTTTTTTCCTCAAAATCTTGCAATTAGTACTAGTATATTATGATTCTGCAAATTAAAGAACAACCTAGGTGCTCGGTTCCAAACGACTCCCATTTTTTATTCCAACGAATCACAGATAATGATTCACTCAGTAACATATATTTGATGAGATCCGAGAGTCCCAAAGTTTTTGTTTTCTTATCATCAGCTAGTAACATCATTAAACAATTGATGCTAGTCCGCAGGTAGTGTCTTTTTGTATGGACTTAGTGTTGTTTTATAGAGCTGTTAGGATCAAGTCCTTATCACTTATGTCAAAAGTTATAGTCAGTAAAGGTATAATTTTTATTTTTATTTTTTATCAGTCACATATTTTCGAGACACTGAGTGCTGAACTTGACATTTGAAGTCTTTTAATAGCCTCACCGAACAATCTCACACTCATCGGATGTTAAATTTGGCCTTTACCGCTTCCGCCCAACCAGAGCATATATATACACGAGGGCATTTTGATCATTAAACAATTGATGCTAGTCCGCAGGTAGTGGTTTTTTGTATGGACTTACTGTTGTTTTATAGAGTTGTTTGGATCAAGTGCTTACCACTTACGTCTAGAGCTATTTGGATCAAGCATTTACTACTTAGGTCAAAACTTATAGTTAGTTGTGAATGGACAACTTTATTTCTTTATACTGCCACGCATTTTCAAAATACTGAGTGCCCTTTAAATCCTTTACCAGCCTCTGCCCAATCAACAATCTCATAATCACCGGAGACTAAACTTGGCCTTTACCGGCCTATGCCCAACAAAAGATATATATATATACACACACAGGGGGATATATCTATCTATCTAGCAAACTTACTAAGCTAGGTAGAGCTTGATGGCTATGTGGGAGATACCGGTTGTTGATCTTTCTCCATTTTTGAGGCCTGGGGATGAGGATGGGAAGAGAGAGGTGATAGAAGAGATTGGAAAAGCGTGTTGTGAGTGTGGGTGTTTCCAGATCGTCAACCATGGGGTGCCCCTTGAGGTGATGAGAAGAGCACTCAAAGTTTCCAAGAAGTTTTTTGAGTCCCCAGTTGAAGAGAAGGTGAAATGCAGTCCCCTTTCAGCTGCTGCTGCGCCTTTCCCTGTAGGATATAACAGGAAGCCCAATCCCTTGTATGAATTTGCAGAGTATTTTGTGATGCTTCCCCCTGGCTCAACCTACAATGTCTCCCTTCCCAATCATCAAGATTTCAGGTACGTACTTGCATAAATGGAGTTTTATCTGCTGTGTAAATTGTTCTATTATTTTCTTCTATGCTTTTTAATGTGTTGATTGATCACTAGGTTTAATTTAGTCAATACCCTTTTTGAAATTTTGAGTTGATTCATTTTTTGTCTTAAATTTATAGCTGACATTCCATTTTTACTCATTTTCTTTCACTTTGTCCTATTATTGTGGGTTTGTGGCATGATTATTTTTTGTCCTCCACAACCAAACATCTTTAAATATCAATAAACACGAGGGCATTTCGATCTTTTTTATACAAAGTGAGCTGACCCATTATATATATATATATATATATATATGAAAAAATCCCTAATTCATGGCTAGAGTCTCTTGTCTCTGCAATAGAGCCTCCACAACCTGAGCTTTCATTGCAGTGGAATGAGGCATATAAGTTTAGGACCAAAAAAGAAATTAACACTTAGAACTGAGTAGAGTTACCCACATATTTAACGCCATTTAAATAGGTTCATTGACGAAGGACAAAAAATGATTGTGCCACAAAAATACTACGACCAATATAGAATATTTTGAAAGAAAAAGACTAAAAGTGGAACGTTACATATAAATCTAGAAAAAAACATACATAATAAACTCTAATTTTTTTGCCACTCAATCGGGTAGGTGGATGATTCATGAGAGCATATGCTTTTGAAGGTAAAAAATAATAATAATTTAATGAAGATAAATTCTCATGTGAGAACGTCTTACTTGAGACGGGTGGAGTCCGTAGAGTTTGGGTCTTGTGATATATGTGCTTAGTGATATTATTTTCTACAAACGGTCTATTGCAGTTTGGTTATAAAATTTTACATTTATGCTATAAAGTATTATATATAAGATTTTAAGTGTTAATTATATTCAACTCAGCTTTTTGTAAATTGTTCTATGATTTTCATCTATACTTTCTAGCGTATTGACCGATCATTAAGTTTAATAAATATTTTTAATTTTTTTTTTACTCAATCAAGCGATGATTCACAACAGTATATACTTTCGAAAGTAACATTTTTTTAAAAAAAATTTCTCAAAAAAAAAAAAACAATTATTTTTTTTAATAAAGATGTACAAGTGGTTTAAGCACTAGGTTTTTTTTTATACCAATCTGAGGTAGTTGTTGATGAGAGGTGCAAGTTTTGACTCATGCATATATGCTAAACCTTTGCAACACTTTACCATGAAATTCTTTTGCTAGAGTCATGACAGTAATGTAATATTGCAAGCAACCTTATTTAGGTACTGAGAATTTCTTATATTTTCATACCTAGTTTTTTAAAAAACAAAATTTAAAATTCATTTTTCAGTTTTTAAATTCTATTTTTCTACTAAGCAGACGTCTAAGTCACGTGATATAACCATGTAGGAGTCGTTAGACTATATAATCACATCTTTGCCGAGCAGCTTTTGTCTTATGTACCATGGCCTGCTTAGATAAAACATGATTGTTATGCCGTGGACGACCTGGGTCTACATTCACATACACTATACTCTATATTCACAATTTGTAAACTTCACATTCACACATTCCATGATTATATGTTTAGTAACTATATTACCACTGTTATGCATTCACACATTCAAAACTCTATATTCACAGGTCCTATACTCTACATTCACAACTTGAGAACTCCACATTCACACATTACATGGCTACAAGTTGCCAGAACTTCTTAACTCTATTACAGATTCACACATGCATAACTCTACATTCACGATTTCTATACTCCATATTCACAATTTGAAACCTCCACATTCACACATTTCTGGGCAACTCTACATTCACACAATCATAAATCTACATTCACGATTTCTATACTTTACATTCACACTTTGAAATCTCTACATTCACACATTTTTGGACAACTCTATATTCAGCAATATGTTTACTAATTAAAAAAAAAAGACAAAAACGACGTAGTTTTGGACCCAGGTCCACCTTGCAAGGTGGACCTGAGTCCACAGCATAATTTGCCGATAAAACACAATCATTATTGACCGGGCCATGGTTCATAAAATTATGTGGATCATATTATCAAATAATATATATTCACTACACAAATAATATATTTTGAATATATTAAAATGTACATTATATTTAAGAAAAATATATTATTTGAATGCTGAAAGTACATTATTTTGTATAATATACATTCAATACATGAATAATGTATTTTTAGTATATTATAAATGTAATTTTTGTTATGGTTCATACAACACATAGTGACAAATTATTCTATAGACTCGGGTCCAAGTCCAAAATACACAATTTACATACTGAATGTTCACAATTTACTTATTAATTTGAATTGTGAACATTCAGTAAGTAAATTGTGAACATTCAATATGTAATTGTTGAATATAGAGTTATAAAATTGTGAATATAGAATTCTGTAATTATGACTATAGAGTTTTAAAATTGTGAACATGAATCCGGATCCAACTTGCAAGTTGGACCGGAGTTTATAGCATAACTAACCTATTTAACATGCACTTATGTGGATATGGATAGATCAAGCTCTTTTGTTCGGCCCACTAAATTTTGGTGACAAAAGACAAATTTTGGGCTCAATATTTTATTAGCCCCTAGTCGGCCTAACGTTCTTTTTTAAAATTTAATTAATATCTCATGATGCTTTAACTTGTTGCAATAATTGATTCAGCCTTTAATGTTTCATACTTATAGAGAAGTGATAGAAGAACTATTCAATGAGTTTTTGAAGGTTGGAACATTCCTGCAAACAATCCTGGGCAAATGCCTTGGTCTTCCCCCAAACACACTAGAAGAAATTAATAAGAGTAGAGATTCTGATGTTATGTCAGTTTTATATTATTCACCCTCAACTGAGAATGAAAAGATTGGGTTAACGCCACACAAAGATGTAGGGTGCATTACAATTCTGTTTCAAGATGAAGTGGGAGGGCTCGAGGTTGAAAACAATGGAGTATGGACTCCTGTTCCCCCTGTCAAAGATGCACTAGTTGTCAACCTAGGCATCGTTCTTCAGGTGATTTTTTTTTTTTTTTTTAAATTCTCAAAATATAGTGATTGAATATGTATTAGCTAGGGATGACGATTTTAATCTGTCTCGTGGATATCCATTTGATTCTATCCCGTATGGATAAATAAGGTTTTTGGGTGATAGTGGGTGGTGGGTCGGGTGTGTCTTAAAAATTAAATTCGTTGTGGATCGAGTTAGATTCGGATTTTATGTACAGAATTCGCCTAGAACTCCACCCGATCCAATATGTATATGTAGTTAATGATAAAAATTTCTATAACTTGTGCTAACTTTTTGCTATTTTTATTTCTAAACTACTAAGCTTATTTTTAAAAAAGCAACAATTTAGATTGAATATTTCTATTATTTTATGTTTTAGTATAACTAATGAATTTTATTATGTGTAAGTAGTTTAAATATTATTTTAAAAGACAATAAAATAATAAATGGTGAATACTAGTGGGAGCATGCACCTAGACACCTAGTGTCCGGGGCAGGCGTGGGTTTTGAAAAGTCACCCGATTCGGGGGTCAGAAGTGGGGGTGAGTGGAAGAAGTATAAAGTGGGTCAAGTGGTGAATGTAGTCCTCCGTAATCCATTGTCAGGTATACACAGTGTATTATAATAAAAATTATTCAAAAAATATCTCTAATACAACATATGTCCACTACAACTTGTAAGTTGTAACTCAATTTATATATTCTAATATTTTGTGTGTGTGTGTGATTTGACAAGGTTCTTACAAATGAGAAGTTTAAGAGCCCAAGTCATCGCGTAATGAGACCAAATGGGAGATCAAGAAACTCATTTTCTTTCTTCTTCAATGTGTCCGGGGCAACGGTGCTTGAACCATTGCCGGAATTCACCAAAGAGGTAGGAGAAAAGGCCAGGTACAAACGTTTTGTGTACAAACAATTCTTACAAACGCGAAATGAACATAGGGCTAAACTTGCTTTGGGCCAGCAACAAGGTGGTGATGATAGTGGCTTGTCCTACTTTTCACTCAATTCTTAGGTAATATAATGGATTGAAACTTGTAGCCTTGTGCCATAGATTTTGATTGCTTTAAGGTTTGTTATTTCTTAAGCTTTTCATTAAGGTTAGGAATTATCTTTAAGTTTAAAAGAAAAAATTATTCGTGGTAATCATTTGCTTATGAAAATGTAGTGCTTTTAAATAAAAGTGCAGTAACCAACTTGGTTGGCGTGATCGTACACTCTTATCCTCTTAAGGTCGGGAGTTCGAACTCCTTCTTGTATAGAAAAAACAATTTGACTAGCACTTTAACTCTTAATTGGGTTGGCCCGGTGCCACTCCACGCAGTTATAGATTCTTGTTTAATTTGGCTCATTAAAATATTTAATTAAGCTTAAATACTTTACAGATAATAATTAGTAGCCATACATGATTTCACTTTAATAATAATGATGTCGACGTACCCACAAATTGCTTTCGATTCCTTAAAGGTATCAAAAGTCATAAAATTTCAGAAACATTGAATCTAATCTTAGTATATGTGTCCAAACCTAGTTCTGATGGATCGATTCATCAAAAAGTGAAAATGTTTTAACTTATTCAAACTCTCCATGTACTTGTTTAGTTCAATATGAAGTTCATCGGTGAGGATATCATTATACAATTTATTATTTCTCAAAATAGACATTCACATATCAATAAAACAAGAACCTTAAGACGAGTTTTGGCTAAGAATTATAATTATTTCTTCAAATATATTTTAAAAAAGATTAATATGTTTGCAATTTAATTGAATAATAATTCACTTTAATCACTTATCCCTTCAACTTCATATCCTTAACAATCCTTCATTCACAGTCACCCTTTATTATTAAAAGCTGATTCAATTGATGTGCAGGCAGCCACATCCTATATACGTTATTTTTAATTTTCCCTATCTCCATGCATGTATCGAAAAAAATAGGCATATGGATTTCATTGAAATTAAAAATCTATTATTATTATTATTATTATTATTATTATTATTATTATTATATACTTTTTGAACTCCTATAGTGATGATACCTTTAATTTTGTATTAAGTACAACCATGCTGCATAGGGACGTGACTTGTCACAAACTAGCTTGTTCCCATAGAATTTGATATAACCAATTATATCTATGCACTTGTTTTCAATATAAATGCCACCGATGTTAATCATTAATTAAACAAATTTTAGGATCTGTTTTGTTCAAACATTAGAATTTAAATGATAATAGAAATCAAATATTAGTAATAGTGATGAGTTAAAGTAGGAGGAGTTTCTTTGTTTGGTAGTAAATAAGAATATATATATATATATATATATATATATATATATATATATATATATATATATATACTTGTAATGTGGATCCATAACAATTTAAATGTTCAATTGTAAACATTCAGTATGTAAATTGTATATTTTGGGACAAATTATTGTGTGGAGCATGGTTCACATAGGCCCTGTTTGGTAAATAATCAGCCTATCAGCCAATTTTGGCTTATTTGACCACTATTAGTTGTTTGACTTGGTTAAAAAATCAATATAAGTGTTTGGCTAATAAGTTTTTTGTAACTCCAAAATGCTAAAATTCAAAAGGCTACTCAAAGCAGCATTTTCAATTAGCTTTTTGAAAAAAGAAATTATACCAAACAACTATCAGCTAACAGTTAATTTATCAAACAACTTTCTACAATCAGCTAATGTTATCAACAAATCATACCTTCTAACCCAAACAGCCAACCCAATCGGCTAACAGCCATTTACCAAACAGGGCCTAGTGTTGTATGGACCATAACAAAAAATACATTTTTAATATGCTAAATGTACATGATTTGTGTATTCAATGTACATTATACAATATAATGTACATTCAATACACAAATAATGTATATCCCCTGAATATAATTTACATTTTTAATACACTAAAAATACATTATTTTTATACTAAATATACATTATTTGACAGTGTAGTCCACATAGTTGTGTGGACCATGATTCATACAATAATGATTAGTATTTTGGACTCTTGGTTCACCCTGCAAGGTGGACCTGAGTCCACAAAATGAGGTGTAATTGGGTCCATATAGTTATTTATCAATTATTATTCCATGGACCATGATCCACACATTTGTGTGAACCATGAATAAAAAGTATATTTTTTTGTAATACATTTTTAATATACTAAAAATACATTATTGGTATACACAAAATACATTATTTGAAAATACATGATTATTATTATTATTATTATTATTATTATTATTATTATTATTATGAACTGGAGGGGGGAAACCCAAAACTCCGTATTATTTATTGATTGTTACCAATTTTTTTTCCAACAAATTAATCATAGCAAATACAACCTTCTATCCAACCAAATCAAATCAAACAAAAAGCCAACAGATTTATTTATTTATTTATTTTTTGCTAAAGTTAACTTTTAGATCAAGCCCATAAAGTCAGTTTCAAGCCTGGAACGCGGCCCAATCGCCAAATGTTTATATATTAACTATATGCGCAAATTATAATGTGGCCCATGGTCCACAAAGCTTTGTGAATCATGGCTCAAAACGGTATCGTTTCTTTTAATGAAAAGAAATGGTATCCGTCTGCGTCGTTAGGACTAAAGTAGCTCTATATTAGTGTAACATATTCAATTTCATTTTGTATATATTGCAATTTTCTTTCAACACAACAACAATTTCTTTTTTATATAACTACTGTTTCATTCGACATTATACACTCAAATATGTGAAAATGTTATTCAGTTTCATTTTATATACACTGCAGTTTCCTTTCAATACAACAATAGTATCATTTCGATATAACTACAGTTTCATTCAACATTATACACCCAAATATGTGAAACTGTTATTCAGTTTCATTTTATATACATTGCAGTTTCATTTCAACACAACTACAGTATCATTTCGATATAACTACAGTTTCACTGGACAATATACACTCAAATATGTGAAACTGTAATTCAGTTTCATTTTATATACACTGTAGTTTCATTTCAACACAACTATAGTTTCATTTCGATATAACTACAATTTCATTTGATAATATAAAAACAAATGTGATGCAGTATCATTTGAGATTAACAAAATGACAGTTTTGATCCACATGTTTAATTTCTACCAATTTTCATCCACGACTATTGTTTTAGTACCAATTTTCATCCACAATTATTGTTTTAGTGTCAAAATTCATCATGTCGATCACCCATCCGTTTAAAATGTTCCAAAATCTAAAATTTTAATTGTACTTTCGTTTTTTTTTTTTAAAACTTAATATCCCAATTTGAGCATGAATAAATGAATTTAAACCAATCTAAAATTTTAAGGGTACTTTCGTCTTTTTCAACTTAATATCCCAAATTTGAGCAAGAATAAATGGATTAAAATGGTTAAACCTTAAGATTGATCACAATTTACAGTTCTCCACCTCATCTTACCTTAATTTAAGGATGTGAATTGTGATTGATCTTAGGGCTTAAATCCCTTTATTCATGCTCAAATTGGAATTTTAATTTGGAAAGGATGAAAAAACATTTAAAAATTTTAGATTTCGACACGTTTTAAACAGATGGTGACTGATGCGATAAATTTTGGCACCAAAACAATAGTCATGGATGAAAATTAGTACTAAAACAATAGTTATGGATGAAAATTAGTACGAAAACAATAGCTGTCATTTTACTAATATTCATGGGACTAAAATTCGTATTTGCTCTTGTTTATTTTCTTTAGTATTTTTACTTGTTTTTTAATCTGAAAATTACCTAAATTGACTAAATTCATTTAATATTTAATATTTAAGTAACATAATATTTAACGGTGTAAGGGTAATTTTGACATGAAAATATTAAAGTGCAATAATTATAACATAGTGTACAAATTGACAAACACACAAAATATGAAAATAATTCAGGGATATAACTTGCTCTGACTCTTATAAATTTTATAATACTAGTCATTATACACGCGATGCACAAGAGAATAAGTGCCCAATATAAAAATTATGATTATATTAAAATAAGTCAAAAATAATAATTCATTCGTTCCATTCTGTGGGTATGGTTCGATTAACGAGTACTGATAGGAGTTGTCTTTAATTCACTTTATTTTTTTAAAATATTGGGTGTAGTATTAGTATATAAAATTTATATATTTAAAAATTAAATTAAAAGTACTATTAAACACACAAAAAAAACAAAAAACAAAATTAAAAATAATTAAAGGTTACTAAAGAAAATAAGTAAAGAAGAAATTAAAGAGTTATTTGACCAATAAATAAAAAACATGATAGGTAAAATGAGACAGATAGAGTAATAAATAAGTGACACAAATCATAGAACTAATGTTATATTCTAATCTAGGAAAAATAATGAATATGATTTATTTATTTTTTATACAATTGATAATTTTGTTCAAGTTTTTATGTGTTGATTAGTTATATATTACTGTTGATAAATATATAAATGATAATTTATAGGAAACTATATTTAGTTTAATATAGTATTTAATACATAATTAGGAAATTATTTTGGTAATGCATGTATTCAAGGTAAATACAACTATTCAAAAAAAAAAAAAAGGTAAATACAACTAATTAGATGATTGATTTAGTAATTAATACTGAAATGACAATTTAGTATGAAATGATTAAAGTATAACATTTTTAATATAATAGTCAACTTGACTAGCATAAAAATTACGGATATAATTCAGTAGTATAACTCATTAACTCGCATTAACTTTTATAAGTTTTATGTATGTATGTATGATACTAATCATATGAGAACCACTATTAAACTATAAAAATTTTTATTGTCACCCATTATTATTATTATTATTATTATTATTATTTGTTAACCATTAGATCTCCCAAAGGACTAAACATACACCTAAAGGAACTAAATACTCAATAAAGGGATGAAGCACTGCAAACACTAATAATTTGTAGAATATGAGAATTTACCAATAATTAAGTTAGAAATTATACAATAATTAATAATTATTAGAGTTTTAACACAATAAATTGTTAAAGTACTCAGGTCGTAAATAAAATGATCGAATTAAATATCTTTTAGATATATACGTATTACGGAAATAAAAATGCTTGTGATGGAGAATTACAATAAGGGAAGATCGTTATCTAAAAAAAGTAGAAATAATATTGAAGAGAATAATTCCAATTGGAGTGTGCAACAAATTCAGCAGAGGCAGACAAAAGTAAGTAAAAAATGTTATAAAAGAGTTGGGTAATGAAAACAACTTACAAGAAAATTTGTTTGAAGTATCAGCAAAATCTAAACATGGATAAGAGCTTATCCCAGCTGTTTTCAAGAGGTTCAGTGCTTATATGGTGGGCTTTGATTGGGTGGGATTGTTGTTGGGATAAGATACTCCCTACGTGTTCATAAGGCAATTTGGTAGGGACAGCAAGTGACTATATATATATTGTTCACATGTTAAATGACTGACTTTGGTTGATTGATTATATATTGGAATCCTGATAGTTACATCCTAGCTTGGAATATCTCATCCCACGTACTTTTCCATTTGTTAATTATCACATGAATCATATCCCGTTTTGAGGTTGTTACTCCTTCTAAATTGGATTATTATAATTTTTCTTTTAACTATTCTCGTACATTTGCGTACCATAAAATCAGTTCACAAACTAGGTACGAGGCCTTTCACTATTATCTAATTGTTGAGAATTTTCACAAGAAATTGAAAATAAAATAAAATTTTGAAAAATTTTGGTTCACAAGTCAACAAAAAAAATTCAAGGTGCATGAAACATATTTTCCTTAAAATCAATTTGCTTCCTTCTAATGGTGCGAAGAGTGTTAAACCGTTGATTTTTCACGATACAATGTATTACAATAGTATATTTCAACACTAAAATATATTACTTTCAGCGAACTTAAACAAAAGAACACTTTGTAAATTTTATACAGAAATGTTGGTAGAATTACGTGAAGAAAAAAAAAATTGTGTTGTGATCTTCTAAAAATCGTCCAAAACAATATGTTCAAAACAACGTATTTATAGGAAAAATGGAATTCATCATTAGCACTAGTGACATTCAAATTGAATTTCCCAACAATCCCACACATTAAAGAAAATTAATTTTTTTGCGACTGGAAAAACGACATAATAGTATTCAACGGGCGATCCCTGCATAGGATAGACATGTGTTATCCTTTGAGTAGTCCCTTGTAAAGATATATTTACTTTACTAGTTGTCCATAAAAACATGATGTCTTTGAACCATTATGTTATTTGTGTAAATAATGATATATCTTACACAAGAACCTCTAAACCTTTGTTTAGTTCTCATGAGTGTGCCTTTTTTGGCCATTGAAAACCTTTGCCTGGTTCTACAAGAATTTATACAATTCTCTTTTGAAGTGATCACCCTTTTCTCTCAAATAGGTCATTCTTCTTCAGATATCTTGCATTCTTGCATAGTCCATTTATGTCAATCATCATTTATAATTATTTCAACGAGGAGCAGTTAGAAATTTGAGACCCCCACAGCAACTACACTTCGTTATTATAATTTAGTTATCCCTTTTGAACCTAGGTGCCAGCTAGATTAGTATTCACTATAGAACTTTTATTCCAACGGCTTTAATCTCACTTCTCATGACAACTTCTCTACTAATTCAGCTCTTTGATTAACTCTTTAGTTAGCGGATTTACTATATTATCCTTTGACCTCACATAGTCAACAATATAACACCCATTGTGAGAAGGTGTTTAATAGTATTATGGCTACGACATATATGTCTAAACTTAGCATTATACAAGTTACTCTGTACCCTTCCAATTGTAGCTTCACTTTCGCATTGTATAAAAATTGGAGGTACATGTTTTTTCAACTAAAAATATCCTCTAAAAATTGGCATAGCCATTCAACCTCTTCATTACACTTGTCTAAGGTTATCAGCTCATATTCCATCGTGAATCTAGTTATCGTAGTTTGTTTTGAGGATTTCCATGATATGACTGCACCGGTTAACATGAACACGTAGCCACTCGTGAACTTATAGTCCTTAATTAATATCCGATTTGAAATTAGCATCATTATACCCTTCTAATACAACAAGATATCTAGTATAGTGTAGCCCATCCAATGTCATGAGTATACCTTAAGTATCTCATCACCCGGGGTTACTAGTATATCCACTAAGTTTACTAACGGCAAAGGCAATACCTGGCCTAGTAAAACTCGTTAAATACATCAATTTCCAATAATCATAGCACATTAATTTTAATTGATGAATACTCTCTCCTTGATTTTTGGATAAATGTATCTTAGTTTCTAATGACGTCCAAGCTAATTGATTATCATCCTTGTTAATTTTAATTTCTCAAGAATTTTATCAATATAATGAGATTGGCTCAATACAAGACCATCCCAAGGATTAGATCCACCACACACAAGTCCTTCATGTCAAATTTTGATTTTAATATGTTTTTGGTAGATTTGCTCATTTGATTGTTACTACCAGTGAGGAGTATATCATTTACTTATAAACATAGAATAACATAACCACATATTGTGTCCATAACATAGGCACACTTATCACTTTCACTTATTTTAAATCCATTGGTTGTTATTGCATGGGTAAAATTTTCACCCCACCATTTAGGCGCTTGTTTTAAACCGTCCAATGATTTTATCAATTTAAAGACTTCCTTTTTTAGAAAGGAACTAATAAAACCCTCAGGTTGTTCCATATAGATTTCTTCATCTAACTTATCATTTAAGATAATTGTTTTTACATCTATTTGGCAAATCAATAGAGATTTTTGTAAATCTATGCTGTTTTTAGCAACATAGACTTGGAGCAGCATAGGTTCACGAAGACCTCTGTTGTTTCGAGCAACACAGTTTCATGCAACTTGTGCTATTTCGAATAACATTAGTTCTTAATAGCCTCTGCTACTCCCCAACAACACAATTTCACTCAACTTGTGATGTTCAACAGTAAGAATTTTGTTATCAATAGTTGTGAATAATTCAAAAGTTATGCAAAACATTAGCTTGTGTAGATTGTTAATTTTTGGATGAATATTTGATGCACCTTAGTTGTGGGTATACAAGAGTCCAACCTTTTTGGGCTAATGTTAAGATTTTTTTTGCACTTCCCACCTTACCTGCGAGAAATAGCATATATGTTATACAATTCAAACTACTCAAAAAGTAGAGATATAAGATATTTAGATTTTACATAATTGAAGAAACCTTTCTACCTATTGCTACCATAATCTAGTATCACTAAAGGAATTTGGAATATAGAAATCCTACATATATTCTAATTACATAGACTCCACAAGAAAACACCATTTTCTATGTATCACAATATTTTGAAGATAACTCTTAAGCTCTCAAGGCGTTCAATTCAAGATTTACAAGAAAAAACAAATGCCATCAATTCTCTGGAAACCCTCTTGTACTGTGTATTTGATATATGCCAGCTTGTCCGATCCCAAACTAACTAAGTTGAAAAACTTAGACTATCGTGTTCTTGATCTAAGATTCTAAAAGGGTCTTCCAACTATTAAATCCAATTACTAGATTTGTTAGATGACCTTTTAGCTATTCACTGATCTAGTGCAAAGAATAGAACAAGGAGTATTATGCAGATAATGTGCAAGAGAATAATAAAGCAGTAAGAACACCAAGAATTAGTAACCCAGTTCGGAATCTCAATTCCTACATCTGGGGGGCATCACTCTGATTGCCCAACTCTTCATTGATCAATCTGGAAATGTATCACCCGTTTACAGTAGAGAATCACACGGCAACTCTAGAAATCTTCATCATCACCATTCTAGAGTTCAGCCTTGAAGAGTTGAAGAATACTTGATCTCCCGATCTTCTTGAATTGAGGCTCCCCCTCAATTGTAGCGCCACTGCCTTCAGAGTGATTGCTTGCCCGATACTTCATGAAGAAGATGCATCTTGAATCAAAGGTAAGCTTTGTCAAGATACCGTGTTATCACATCTAAGGAAGCTTTCCCATTTAGATCTTTTGTATTTTCTTTTGTGAGCACGATCACTGGAAATTTTCCTCATATATATATGTTGCCCAGCTTCGGTTAAGTTTGAAGCAGTTAAATTTGAAGCCTTCGTAACTGACTCTGATTCCTCTTATTGTCTTCCTTGTCTTGGTTCAGTGTTTCTTTCAGCAAGCTGTCTTTAAGGTCTTCTAATCCTTCTGCTGAACTATAGGAAACCTAATACATCATAAGACAACTTGTTTTTGAATTATCTGCTGAACTAACATAATTGTCACAAGGACTTGTTACAACTTAGGGAGTTTCACAAATAATTTTCTTTTTAGCAATTTTTATTAACAATCTCCCCCTTTGTAGCAAGTTTCTTGGCAATTTACAACAATCTTCTTAAAATATCAGAGATAGTAAAAAACAGCGTTCATTCAAAACATAGTCCAAAACAGTAGTCCAAAACAGAATTAAATAACTGACAGAATATGAAGATGATTATATCATCATACAAAACAAAAAGGACCATAAACTAACATAAGACCCTATTACAAATAACCCATTCAATCAGTGGGATTTTAGTAACCAAGTAACCAAGTAACCAATAACCAAGTGACAAGTAACCAAGTGACCAATGTGTAGAAGGTTGTTTCTACTCCCCCTATTGCCAGGAACTTGTGAATCTGTAGCCACAAGACTCCTTAGCAGGACCAAGCAGAAAAGACAACCTAGGTTTTAGAAAAGAATCATTCAGATTCTGAGGATACATCCTCCTGACTGTTTGCGGTGGAATCAACTTCAGGTGCGATAGAATCAGCTTCATGTGCAGTAGATGTATCAGTGGGTGTTTCAGTGACAGCAGCAGTCATCTCTTGATCTCTCAATCTCAATTGTTCACGTAACTGCATCTCAATTGTTCTCTTTTCAACAAGTATCTGTATGATCGTGTTAAGATCTCTGATGCTTTTGTCAAGGTGCTGGGCTGTGAGTTTGCTGGTAAATGGTGCATCAAGGTTCAGAGCTGGGGCTGAGTTGCTTGCATGTTCTGGAAAGATGTCAAGCACATGACTTCCTTGTTTGAGTCTGGCATCGATTGTTCTGACTTGTGGTGCCTCCATAGGTTCATTTGGTTCTGGTTTGAACCCTTGTGAGCGCAGAACTCCATAAATTGTGCAGGGAAAAGGGCAGTTTTACCTTGCTCTCCTTAGACTCTGGTTTTCTGAAGGATGCCACATGTTTGAAGATGATGTCACCTAAGTCAACAGGAATACCTTTGCCTATCTTGTAGATCAGGGTGGCCATAAGAAAGTTTAAACCTCCTCGGTGTTTATTTGGCATCCAGTTTGTCATGGCTAGTTTGTGCAGTATAGCATACTTTGTTGTGAGAGATTTGGCTGGCAACATGTTGGTTTCAGCAGGCCAATAGCTGTATGTTCCTCCTGTAATGACCTTCGTGATTGTATTTGCACCAATAACAGGGTCTTCAATGTCACTTGTATCTATGCCCAGATACAGATTGATGGTACGTGTGTCAAAGTTGTATTCGTTTCCTCTCAGCCAAACACGTCCATAAATGTGAGCCGGCCTCCTTGATAGTTTTCATAAGGTTTGCATAAAATTCCTTGATGGCAATAGGTGGATAGCTAGTCTGAGTTGTTACAGACTTGACAAGGTTTAGCTTCTCAAACACTGGCATAAGTTGGCACTAAGACTTGAACTTTTCAACATCAAGATACCTTTCGCTTAGGATTTTCCTTTTGTTTGTTGAGTCCCATCTTGCAGCATACTCATCAGATAGGAATTGAGGGGTGATTACTTCAAGGGGTGTTACGGCAGAGACATCCGGCTGGCTTTCAGGTTGCTGAGTTTGAGTGGTGTTCTTCTTTCTCTTCTTACTAGCAGTGGTTTCCACAGGGACAGGTTGTTCAGCAATTGGCTGTTTTCTCTTGGTTTTTCGTGTTGGTGAGGGGGTTTCCTTCTCCTGTTGTGTTGTGGATGACCTGGTTTTTCGCCTGGTGACAAGGGCGGGAAAAACTTGAATTTTTGCCACAGGATTTTTGTCCACATGTTCTTCTTGAATCTTCTTCTTTCCTTTTGCCTTTGCTTGGTTCTTCTTCACTTGAGACAATGTCAGATTGTCTTCTTCATCAGTTTGTTCTGCAACTAGTAATTCTGGAGGATTTCCTGTTTCAAACTCAAAATCTAGTGGAGAATCATCAATGGGGATGGTAGGTGTTGTTTCAGGATTTGGTTCAGATTGAGGTTCAGACCTAGTTTCATCAGTATGAGAGTTTTCTAACTGGATTGGGAGAGGATTTTCAGGATTTTGATGTTCAGGAATTTCTACTTGTGTGGTTTGTGGTGATGGCAAAGACAGAATTTTATCTTGTGTGGGTTTTGTAGTTTGTGGGATATTCAGGGGAATAGACAGTCTATTTGTGAGAGAGGTTGATCTTCTGTGTTCATCCATGATGTTAAACAAGTTGAGTTTGGTGAAAAGGGAAGCAGGAGGTTCAAGTTAATGAGGACCATATACTACAGCTGACTCTGGGTTGACATTATCTGGCACGGGTAGATTTTTCTTAGGGACAGGCAATTTTTCATGTTCATCATCTATTGGTTCTTGTTTTACAGACACTAAGGGCATAGGTTTTTCTACAGTGACATTTTCTGGGTTAATGTCATCCTCAGTATCTGATAGAACAATTATATCCTGAAAAAAATATTAAAGGCAGAAACTATGTTGTTCATGTATAGTCATTTATTAAAAAAAAATGAAGAAAGGATGATGTTTCAGAATAAACCTCAGGATCCTTGGCCTTAGCTGTTTCTTCTTTCTCGAATGCAAGTGGTTTGAGGAACCCTTTCAGGTAGTCTAGTTGCTCTGCTCTTGAGTACCACAACCAGATTGGTTCTCCTCCTGGAGGTTTTATCTTGTTGTTTATTATCATGACCATCTCTCGTGATGCTTGATGTTGAATTTCAGAGGGATATCTGTTTGTGAGTCTGTTGAAATCAAAATATTGGGTTTCATCTTGATCCATTGTAGAGCTTCGTTTCAAGATTTTTGATTTTGTGTGAGATTTGCGAGAGGGTTTGCAGCTTTGAGAGATTTTCGTGATCTTTGATTTCCCCTAACTGCAACTGGTTTTTCAAAGGTCGAAGGACTCCATGATGACCTGCTTTTTCGGGTCACGTGATGAGGCATGAGGAGAGTGGGAGTCGTGCAGATTTGACAGTTGTCTTCTCCGTAATTAATGCTATAGCAGTTTGGTCAGTCGGGTACACTGTTCCTCAGATATTGTATGCTTATCAAGATAGATATTAGTATAGTCACTACTACAGAAATCACATACAACGTCGGCTAATTAACGTCGGCTAATTAATTAGCCGACGTTATATGTTCTTTAAATAATTAAAAATAAAAAAAACCCTTTAACGTCGGTTATTAGGTAATAACCGACGTTAAAGGCTTGACCCTAAAACTACTACACGATACGACGTCGGCTAAGACATTAGCCGACGTCGTATCACAAATGCACTCAGCCCACTGTGCAATACGACATCGACTAGGACTTTAGCCGACGTCGTATTGTGCCGTATTATATATTATGAACCTACAATGTCAGTTACTATAAATAACCGACGTTGTAGGGTTTTTAATAAAGCCGACTACCAGTGTCTCCCTGATAAATCTGCGAAGAGAACGAACCAGTACACTTGGCCTCCGTTTCAAACACCATACCCCCGTCGCCGCTTCTTCAAAGAACTCCATTTCCGCATCTTCAAAGTACCACCGTCGCCGACGCCATTTACGCTTGTTTAGATCTGCAGCCCCCAGTGCTACTCCCAAATCGGAACAACACAGTGCTACCGCCGGCCACCATCCGCCATCCGCCATTTCCGATTACCAAAGCTTTCGCCGCCACCCACCATAGCCTCCTCTCCGTTCAGCAGCCGCTGCCCGCCATAGCCTCCCGTCCAGACGCGGGCGACGGAGTGGTTCTCCTGTTTCTTCGTCTTCTGTTTCTATTGGCAGAGGATTGAGAGGAGTTCAATTCTTCTTCGTCTTCTTGGTCCAAGAAAATATCAAATACAAGTTCAAGTGTCTATGATAGGTAGGTTCTCAAACTTGATGCTAGATTTTATAAACGTCAGTTTACAAAAATTATTTTAAAAATTTGTTTACAAAAGTCAAACGCCATTACTGAATTGATTCATTGAATAAATCCTATGAGTTTAATGTTTGAAGCAAAGAAGATGAACAATTTAATGAACATGTTCTTTACAATAACAATTAACAATATTGATGTGCAGACTTCTAGGCACTGAAAATAACAAAAGCCATTACTGAACTGCATCGACGCACCGTCTGGCATCCTCTGTCCACATTTTGCGTTCAGCCGTTCGCCCATTGCCCAGACGCGAGACGCCCAATTCCGTATTTCCATAGCAGACCAAGAAAATTAACAAAGGATAAGGACATTCTGATCAGGTTATTTCAATCCTTTTTTGGCTAATTTGTTTCGATCTCGAAGTTAAATTCTTTACTGATTAAAGGTTCTTGAATTATGAGTAGGAAATGTCCCTTTTTCTGTGAAATTTATTGGGCAAAGCTGATGTTCATAAATAATCATTCAAAACCCATCCTGGCTTTATCATGATTCAAAGCTGATTGAGGGGAATTGTAGATCTAATTAATCGTTTGGGAGAAACAGCCTGAAAACTGAACTGATTCAGAGGCCTAAATATGATTGCCTTCTGTTTGTTAAGGGTTTCTTTGGTATAACAACTTGTAGTATGTTATCCTAGGCTGCCATTATTTTTCTCTTTACAATTTTCCTTCAATTCCTAATTTATTCATACTTTGATAGGGCCTCACTTGTTTATCAACACGGGGCCACCCAAATCAAAAATCCGGCCCTGCTTTCAGATAATGAAAATTTTGTTCCCCATATTCTACAGGTAAGAGTAGCCATCAAGGTGAAAGCTTCTGTTATTATTTGCTTCACTTCATCTGGAAGAGCTGCAAGGTATTTATTTTGTTTATAGTGTGTTTCTCCAACTGATATCAATCTCTGTTTTTAGACATTTTTATTGCATCTCTTGGTCGATGTTAAGAGTTTCCTGGCACATTTGAATGCAGACTAATAGCAAAATATAGGCCAACAATGCCAGTACTATCAGTAGTAATTCCTCGGCTCAAGACCAATCAACTTAAGTGATATAAATTTGCAGTTTAAATTCAGTGCAAGCTTTAATGGGCAAACACTTGTTATATAACTTCAAACTCATAATTACATTATATTACTAAAGTAAAAGGTGTAGATGTTCGGGCTAATGCATGTTATTTATTCTTCTTAGCTAGTTGTGCCCATTCATTCAGAATATAGGTTGGCTAGAAACAGGATGCAATAGCATAATGGTGATGTGTCAGACTACTCTCAATCGGAATAGGGATTAATGAATCCTTTAGCTCTAAGGAATTGATTGAATCAACAGCTCTAAGGTTTATTTTTCCTTAGCTTTCTCCTCTAATTTCCACTTCACCAATTATGTGTTTTAATTTGTGTTCTTGATTGATTGCTGCAGATTATAGCTTCGAATACTTTGTACTTGAACTCGTTCCACATCTCGGCCCTCAACCGAAAAACGATGTCGTGGAGTTCTGCCAGCTCTGCCTTTCCCTAGCCAGGTATGTTCATTCAATCCTCTATGCCAAAGTACATATTCTTATCTTGTGTACGAATTAAAATCTATTACATGCACGAAAAGCAAAATGCTCTTGTTTGAAACACTTGCATTTTTCGGGAATGATGTTTGGCTTTAGTGGAAAGGAATTTTGAACTGGCTTATGTTTTTAGTGGTTTAGAAGCGCTTCTTTTCTACGATTGTTGTATTATTTGCACGAGGGGTTGTAAGGCTCTTGATGCAAAGAGTCTCTGTTTGATCCAGCTGCTAATTAACAACTAGGGAAATTGAAAGTTGTTGTATCTTTTGGATTTCTTTATGTTTCGAAAAATTAAAAAAATTGTAGTTGGATTACCAGCTATTGTTGTTTTTGTCACCTTATCACAAAGCATGTATACAAAGGAGAGACTGCAAAGAAAATGTGGAGCTATTACTTCTATTGCTACCCTAGTACCCTGTAATCCAATGGCACTTCAGAATGTACATTTTGGTTTATAAATTGCCAACTTGGAAGTGCAAGTCTGGTTTCTTTGTAAGGGAGAAAGATGCATTACTATTTACTATTTCAATATAATAAAATTAATTGAGTATTTTGATATGATTCCAATTATAGGTTGTCCTGAACAATGCCACTGTGGAGACAGACAATCCAGATTTGCGAGATCGTGCATACATATATTGGCGTCTTCTTTCTACTGACCCTGAGGTATGCATGGTTTTCTATCCATTTCTACAACAATGATTCTATCGTTTTTAATTTGTCTAGGAGGTTACAAACCCCTCTCTATGGTACTATATTATTGAAACATTATTTGCTAACTTTGAGCTCAGATCCTCTTCTATTTCAGAAACAACATTATCTATCAAATTTTTGTGTTATTAAATTAGAAGTTTGGTTATTCTGTCTCTCATCATCCCTGATGTTTAAACCTTTTGTTGAAGATTTTTAATGGGAACTTCCATTTTCAATTTTTACTAATGAGGCCATGTCAAGTGGTTATGCTTTAATCCTTTAGTCACAGTAACATTATTCATTACAAACCAGAGCCTTCAGAAGGTAAACATTATCGTTTGGATGCCTTGTAAAATTTGTGAGTGTCAGTGATCCATAAAAACAGATCTCTGTGACCAATTGCCATTTATAATTTCATATACTCGTGTCTTCCTAAGATTATTTCGTTCTAAAGACCAACCCATCGTTTATTGTGAGGCTGTGCATGACTTGCAGGAACCTCAGAAACGAAGCCAACTAGTGTTCCCGAGGAGGCTGCATCTCTAGACATGAAAACGTGAGTGTCTCTCCTATGTTATGTGCATAGGCCTTTATGCAATAATGGTCTGATTAGGAAGCACAACATTGTGATATGGTTCAAGTTTATCTATTATGGTAATACATATTTCAATATTGGTATTTGGTAGAGAGTAATTCTTATTTGAGTAGTTTATGTTGTTTTTCACTGGTTAGTCAGCACATCCAATGTATATTTGTTAGGGAGCAAACTTCATGGATTTGCACTACATATTCTGTTAGCATTCATCTTAAAGAGAGTAAAATACTATCATTAGAAATGAGAGTACTTAGCAGTGGGCTTGAACATCATTTGTTATTTAGATTGGTTGGGATCTTCTAAATATGTGTTTATATTGGTGTCTAATTTTCTATTGTCCTCATGGAATTCTCAAGAAATGCTCAAGGAACATGGAGTAGCACATTTTTCAAAGTTTGGTAGAAGATTATTGCTTGTACTAATTAATATAGATAATTTTTGATGAACCTGTATTATTAATTAGTATTAATTGTGAGATTTATTGCTTTTATTAATTTTGATATTATAAATATAAATTATACATGTTTTGAATGTGATTGTGATAGCTATATATATTTGAGCAGGTTTTGGGTGTAAATAGAAAAATAAAATGAATTTAAAAAAAAAAAAAAAATTTACCCTACAACGTCGACTATTTATAAATAACCGACGTTGTAGGGTAATTTTTTTGTTTTTAAATTACCTACAACGTCGGCTATTTGTAAAGAGCCGACGTTGTAGGGTATTTGAGTAGTTTTCAAATTACCTACAACGTCGGCTATTTGTAAAGAGCCGACGTTGTAGGGTATTTTAGTAGTTTTCAAATTACCTACAACGTCGGCTATTTGTAAAGAGCCGACGTTGTAGGGTATTTTATTTGTTTTTAAGTTACCTACAACGTCGGCTATTTGTGAATAGCCGATGTTGTAGGGTATTTTATTTGTTTTTAAGTTACCTACAACGTCGGCTATTTGTAAATAGCCGACGTTGTAGGGTATTTTATTTGTTTTTAAGTTACCTACAATGTCGGCTATTTGTAAATAGCCGACGTTGTATGTGTACCTTACAACGTCGGTTAACATTTAGCCGACGTTGTATGTGTACCTTACAAAGTTGGCTAACATTTAGCCGACGTTGTATGTGTACCCTTACAACGTCGGCCAGATCAACGTCGGATTTTAGCCGACGTTAAAGGGTCTATTTAGCCGACGTTAAAAGCCGTCTGTGTAGTAGTGAGTGTGAGAAAAAAAATTATAACAAAGAAGAGTTTTTGAGAGAAATAACCTGTGATAAGGACAAAAGAGTGTCCCACTTACTGTACTAGTTCGGTGGACCATTACACATGCCAAGTTCTGATTTTAGGATGTTGAATCTGGTCGGATCCAGTGCCTTTGTAAATATGTCTCCCAGTTGTTTGTCTGTTGGTATGTAGTGCAATTTTATGTCTCCACTTTCCACAAGATCCCTGATGAAATGATGTCTGATATCTATATGCTTAGTGCGGGAATGCTGGACATGATTTTTTGCAATATTGATAGCGCTGGTGTTGTCGTAGTAAAGATCATCACTACTGAACTTTAGTCCATAATCGTTCAGCATCTGTTTCATCCATATGAGTTGAGTGCAGCAACTCCCAGCAGCTATATATTCAGCTTCTGCAGTAGATAATGAGATTGAGTTTTGCTTCTTGCTGAACCATGAGACAAGGTTTTTTCCTAAGAAAAAACACCCTCCTGATGTACTTTTTCTGTCCTCCAGATTTCCTGCCCAGTCAGCATCACTGTATCCAAGTAGTTCAGTTCCTGAGTCACGCGAATACCATAGTCCATAATTCACAGTCCCCTTAACATATTTGATTATTCTTTTAACTGCATTCAAATGTGCTTCCCTTGGATTTGCTTGGAAGCGTGCACACAGACCTACACTGAACATTATATCAGGTCTGCTTGCCGTTAGGTACAGTAGACTGCCAATCATACTTCGATAGAGTTTGCCTTCAACAGGTTTTGAGTTGGAGTCTTTTGATAGTTTTACCGTGGTGGAAAGAGGTGTTTTAGCTTCCTTAGCAGAGTCAAGACCAAATCTTTTGACCAAGTTTTGGGCATATTTGGTCTGTGACAGAAACAACCCTGTTTCCATCTGTTTTACTTGTAGACCCAAGAAGCATGTTAGTTCCCCTATCATGCTCATCTCAAATTCCTTTTCCATGACTTCAATGAACGCCTTAACATTTGCAGGGGATGTTGAGCCGAAAACGATGTCATCTACATAAACCTGGGCCACAGTTATGTGACCAGTGGTCTTTTTAACAAACAGTGTTTTGTCTGCCCCACCACGAGTGTACCCATTTTTCAGAAGATATTGTGTGAGCCGTTCATACCATGCTCTTGGTGCCTGTTTTAGACCATAAAGGGCCTTTTTCAGTTTGTAGACGTAATCAGGATACTGTGGATTCTCAAATCGTTTTGGTTGAGCTACGAAGATTTCCTCATTGAGAAGTCCATACAAAAAGGCGGTCTTCACGTCCATCTGGTTCAGTTGAAAGTTCAGAATGCAGGAGACGACCAACAGTAATCTAACTGACTCAAGTCTGGCCACAGGTGCAAACGTTTCTTCATAGTCAATCCCTTCAACTTGTGAGTAACCTTGAGCCACCAGTCTGGCCTTATTTCTGGCCACATTTCCCTGTTCATCGGTTTTGTTTCAAAAAATCCACTTTGTGCCTACCACATTTGCATCTAAAGGACAAGGCACAAGATCCCATACCTCATTTCTCTCAAATTGAGCAAGTTCATCCTGCATAGCCCTTATCCAGTCTTCATCTTGGAGTGCTTCTTTGTAATTCTTGGGTTCAAATTTTGATGTGTAACACGCGTACCCAGATAACTCAGCTAGACTGCCTCTTAGCATTCCTCTGGTTCGAACACCGGCGGTGGGTGTCCCCAATATGTTCTCAACGGGATGATTCTTTTGAACATGTGTGGGAACTTGCTTTGACAGTGTAGATGGATGGTTACCTACATTTGGTTGTTGTTCAGTGGGTGGTTTTGAGTCCTCTGATTCCGATTTTAGCTCAGATTTCTTGATGCCTTCTTCATCGTCTGACTTTCTTTGGTATTGTTCAGTGTCTGGATCGGAGTCATCTAGTTCAAAGTTTGACTCAGATTTCTTGACTCCTTTTTCATCAGCTGTTTTTGTTTGGTTCTGTTCAAGATCAGCAACTGGTAGGTAATTGCCAACTGGTTGCGGTTGATCATCTACAATTACATTGACAGATTCTTGGACAGTCTTGATACGTTTGTTATAGACTCTGTAGGCTCGGCTATTTGGTGAGTACCCTAAGAATATGCCTTCATCACTCTTTGGTTCAAATTTTCCAACCTTTTCTCTGTCATTTAGGATATAGCATCTACTGCCAAAAATGCGAAAGTACTTCAAATTTGGTTTCCTTCCTCGCCACAGCTCATATGGTGTATGCGACATCCCAGGTGTAAGATACACTCTGTTGATTATATGACAAGCAGTATGAACTGCCTCTGCCCAAAAGAACTAAGGAAGGTCTTTGCTGTTTATCAAGACTCGAGCCATTTCTTGGATGGTTCTGTTTTTTCGCTCAACTACTCCATTTTGCTGGGGGGTTTTTGGGGCTGAGAATTCATGGCTGATCCCATTTTTGGAGCAGAAGGTTGAGAAGTGCTGATTTTCGAATTCCCTACCATGATCTGACCTAATCCTCACAATTTTACCAATATGCAAGCCCTTTTCTTTTTGCAGCTTCAAACACAGTTTCTCAAAATGTTCAAAGGTTTCTGACTTGTTTCTGAGGAACTTTACCCAGCAAAAGCGAGAGTAGTCATCAACACATACAAAGATATACCTTTTACCTCCCAAACTTTCCACCTGTGTTGGTCCAATTAGGTCCATATGCAGAAGATCCAGACACGAAGAGGTTCCTATATGATTGAAATGTTTGTGTGGGGTTCTAGTTTGCTTTCCCAGCTGGCACGGGCCACATACACCAGTTTCCTTTACTTTGAACTTGGGGACCTCCCTTACACATTCATGACTTATGAGATGGTTCATATCTTGATAATTCATGTGCCCAAGTCTTTGATGCCAGAGATCTGTATTGTCTGTGGTGGTGCTGCAACACAAAAGATTCGAAGACAGAATATAGCAATTGTCAGAGGATCTTATACCTTCCATAATAACTTTGTTCAGTTTGTCCTTAACAATGCATCGATCTTTCGTGAATCCTACATTCAACTTTTGGTCACACAATTAGCTGATGCTAATCAGATTTGCTTTAAGACCCTGTACCAATAGTACCTTCGATAGTGAGGGTAGTCCAGCTACATTGAGGATCCCAATACCCATGATGTCACCCTTAATTCCATCACCAAAGGTTACTTGTCAAGTATATGGAATCACATTCTTGAGGAATTCTTTACTGCCAGTCATATGTCTAGACCAACCACTGTCGAAATACCATTTTCCCTATTCTTTTCCAAGAAGCATAGAGTAGCAAACTAGATCAGATTTTCTTACCCAAACTTGACGATTGACTGGAGTGATCCATTTCTTTTGAAATTTGTCAGTTCTCTGATCACTATAAAACCTGTAACATTCTGGTCTCGTGTGGCCTTTCTTGTAGCAGTAGTGACATGTTGGATTATATTTCCTCAAAATCTTCTGGTGGGTTTCAGCATTTGTCCAAGTGCTAGTACCTGTAGGGACAAACTTAGTAGTGAAAGAATTTTGAGAGTTTTGAGTGTACCCCAAACCATTTCGAACGTTAGGTGATCTTCCAGAGTCAAGGATTTGATTGAGAGTTGATGTTGTGTTCATCATTTGAATCTGTTTCTTGTAAGCTTCCAATTCTGCCGAGAGCTTCATCACTTTGGAGTTGGACTCAGCCAGTTCAACATTTGTATCAGCAACTTGTTTCTTCAGGGATTCAATGTTCTTTTCAAGAAACTCATTTTTTGAATTTGTGGTTGTGTGAGTCTTCAAGAGAATATCTCATTTCTTGTACAGCTTGATGTAGGATTGTTCAAGTTCTTCATAAGGTATTTTATCTACATCTTCATGATCTGAATTATTATCCAAATCCGAATGAGGTTCAGCAACAACTGCAGTGAATGCTACGAAGTTTCCAGATATTTTTTCATCTTCATCTTGAGCTTCTTCAGAACACTCTTCATCACTCCAGGTTGTTGCCTTCATGGACTTCTTTCTTTTAAGGTAAGTGGCACATTCCACTTGAATGTGTCCGAACCCTTCACATTCTCTGCACTGAATTCCTTTGTTTTTGTTCCTAACTTCCCCTTGCTGCCATTGATTTTGTCGAGTCAAGTTTTGATTTTGACCGAACTGATTGCTTTGACTAAAGTTTTTCTGTTGATTCGAATTTGACGATTTTCTGACGGTTCGCGATGAGTTAGACGAAGATGGAGCAGCACTGTTGGGTCTGTTTTGTTGATTCTTACCTCCTCTGTTTCTCCGATTTATTTGTTTGAGAATCTTGGTGAAATTTCTTGTAATCATTGCCACAGATTCATCATCCAATTCTTCACACTCTTCTTCTGAGTCACAATCTTCGGCAATAAACACAACATTCTTGCCCCTCTTTGAGTTGTTGTCTTGCGATAGAATATCCATTTCGTATGTTCTTAGATTGCTCATAAGTTCCGCAACAGATTTTGTTTCCCAGCCTACGCTTTCCTGAATTGCAGTGACTTTCATCCTGAAACGTACAGGAAGGGATCGAAGAATCTTCCTTACCAGTTTGTCCGAGGAGAATGGTTCCCCCAATACGACAGCTTCGTTCTTCAACTCTTGAACACTAGCATTAAATTTGACGATGGTTTCTTCATCTTAATTCTTCAAATCGGGTCAGGACTTGCTGCATCTTGGTTTGTTTGACAGAGGAGTCTCCTTCATAAAGTTTTTCAAGAATTTCCCAGGCATCCTTTGCAGAGCTGCATCCAGCAATTAAACCGAATTGACCCTCATCAAGCGATCCAGTAATGGTGTTCAGTGCCTTGTTGTTGTTTTCACTGTCGCTAATTTCTTCGGGGTTCCATTGTTCAACCGGAGCGAGAATTTCTGACTTGTCTTCTTGAGTCCTTTTGGGGTGAGTCCAGCCATGAGTGACGGCCTTCCACACATTCACTCCTTGTGCCTGAAGATAGATCTTGGTTCTTGCCTTCCAGTAGGCATAATTTGTACCAATCAGTTAAGGAGGTCTTGCTTGCCCTTCCATATCTTCTTTAGAGCACACAGCAGCCAATCTTGAGAAGAAGGGTTAGTAACAAGGAAAACAGTGAGATTCGAGAGAGATTCAAAGGATCATTATCAAGGGAAAAGACCTAGAGGCTGTGCTCTAATACCAAGTGAAAAACTTAGACTATCGTGTTCTTGATCTAAGATTCTAAAAGGGTCTTCCAACTATTAAATCCAATTACTAGATTTGTTAGATGACCTTTTAGCTATTCAATGATCTAGTGCAAAGAATAGAACAAGGAGTATTATGCAGATAATGTGCAAGAGAATAATAAAGCAGTAAGAACACCAAGAATTGGTAACCTAGTTCGGAATCTCAATTCCTACATCTGGGGGGCATCACTCTGATTTCCCAACTCTTCATTGATCAATCTGGAAATGTATCACCAGTTTACAGTAGAGAATCACACGGCAACTCTAGAAATCTTCATCATCACCATTCTAGAGTTCAGCCTTGAAGAGTTGAAGAATACTTGATCTCCCGATCTTCTTGAATTGAGGCTCCCCCTCAATCGTAGCGCCACTGGCCTTCAGAGTGATTGCTTGCCCGATACTTCATGAAGAAGATGCATCTTGAATCAAAGGTAAGCTTTGTCAAGATATCGTGTTATCACATCTAAGGAAGTTTTCCCATTCAGATCTTTTGTATTTTCTTTTGTGAGCACGATCACTGGAAATCTTCCTCATATATATATGTTGCCCAGCTTCGGTTAAGTTTGAAGCAGTTAAATTTGAAGCCTTTGTAACTGACTCTGATTCCTCTTCTTGTCTTCCTTGTCTTGGTTCAATGTTTCTTTCAGCAAGCTGTCTTTAAGGTCTTCTAATCCTTCTGCTGAACTATAGGAAACCTAATACATCATAAGACATCCTTCTGCTGAACTATAGGAAACCTAATACATCATAAGACAACTTGTTTTTGAACTATAGGAAACCTAATACATCATAAGACAACTTGTTTTTGAACTATCTGCAACCTAATACATCATAAGACAACTTGTTTTTGAACTATCTGCTGAACTAACATAATTGTCACAAGGACTTGTTACAACTTAGGGAGTTTCACAAATAATTTTCTTTTTAGCAATTTTTATTAACATAAGTCGTAATAAAACCGTTGTAATTCCAATTGAACCAGGCCAGGTCTCTTTATTCTTATGAGATTATTTTCATATATATATAATTCAACCTCTCCACTAAGTTATGAGGCTTTGGAGCTATAGCTAAACACCAAACTATCATTGCTTTCTATTCATGCAGCAATATATATATATAGTCTCGCTCTAAAGTGTTTCAAAAGTGAAAAGGGAATCATTAGATTAATTTCTTTAAAGAATTAATTTCACAATCTCGTATAGATTAGCTAGGGTTATAAGTACACTCTTATGTTGAATTAATAAAATCATTAATTAAAGCAATGCGGCTAACCCAAACCCAACACCCCCTCCCCACTCTAGAGGAAGATAGATTCATTTGGTAGGAAACAAATTTTGGGGAAACTATCACAAATGGGGTTAATTAAGTCCCAAGAGGGGAAACAGATGGGGGATTGATGCACGATATGATAGCTAGGTATAGTATTAATAAATCAATTATGGAAAGGTTGATGGTGGAGCTGTCATATTCACAATTAAGGGCAACATGGGAGGGAAGCCATAACCAAAATCCATACTAGCTTTACTTTTTATGACAGGAATTTCATACGCTGTAAAGTTGAGACTTGTTAGATCAAGCGCTTATCAGTATTGTGCCAATAGTTATAGCGGTCAACAATTCTGACTCTGATACTCCTTGTTAGGATGAAACACTTATCACTAAGCCAAAAATTATAGCCTGTAGCGAAGGCGCAATTTTATTTCCTTATATACCGCCACCACATTTTCAAAAGGCAGGGTGCTGAACTTGACCCTTTACTGGTCTCCGCCCCCAATAGCCACCAATTGCTAGAGTGCTGGACTTGACCTTTACTGGTCCCCGCTTTCCACATCCACCAATTGCTAGACTTGGCCTTTTATTGGCCTCCGCCCCATAACCACTAATTGCTGGACTTGCCCCTTTATCAGTCTCGACCAATTGTAATAATTGTTTTTTATTAGCATTATAATATTATGACTCTCTTAACATGACCAAACGCTCCCTCCGATCTCCACTCCTTTTTTTTTTTTTTGAAACACTCATGATTCTTTACAAGGTAGTATATGTTCCATATTTTCTCAATCATTTTTAGCCCAAAAACTCAATGCTCCCACCTTTGGGTTCGATACTATGACCATCATTTGAAATAATAACAGATGTGTCATCACACTACATATAGTAGCTAGTCCAATCCCAATCCTTGAGAAAGATGTATAGATAGGAGTGGTAGGAAACATAAATGGGGCAAGAGGGGAAACAAATGGGGGATTGATGTATGGTAGCTAGGAAATAGGAATTGAATGAATAATGGAAAGGGTTGATGGTGGAGCTGTCATATTCACAAAGGCAGCAAGGGAAGGGGAGCACAAGGCTGTGGTCTCAAAAGAAGAAGCATTGCCCATAGGTCCACATTGCTGTACCCACGTGGGATCCAACTGCACTTACTGTTAAACCTTAGCTTTGCTCAACTGGACTCCCTCTGGACATAATGTAAATACATTTAGGAATTCTTTTTTTTTTTACAATATTATTACAATCTTTTATTTTCAATTCGAGACTACAAATCATTTAAAATTTATAAACACCAAGAACTAAGTAATTGGTAAAAGGTAAAAACTTGTGTGAGACCGTCTCACCATGAGACGGGTTGGGTCAAGATGCAAATGTAACACTTATATGCACAAATGCCATACTTATATGCTCAAATGTAATACTAATCAGGAATAAAATTTTTGTTACTTATTAGGGTAAATGTAATACTTTTAAGGGAAAATACAATACTTTTACATTTCGATTTAAAAGTATTACATTTTTCCTCAAAAGTATTATATTTGCCCTTATAAGTGAGAGACACTTGTCAACATTACTTATTATGAAAAATGTATTACTTTTTCTCTTATAAGTAACAAAAAATGTATTTTTGATTAGTGTTATATTTGAGTATATAAGTATGAGATTTGCACATATAAGTATGGACATTTGCATGGTGCTTTGACCTGACCCGACCCGTCTCACGAATAAGGATCCGTGAGACGGTTTCACACAAGCGTGACCCTTTGTAAAATAGATTCATTTTTCTTCGGTCAATCGATAATTAATTGCCGGCCCCACTTTTTATTTTCTACTTTCATTAATAACAGTAAGGTAGAATTTGGAAATGTATGGCGTCGACAAGTCAAAACATTTACACTTTGACTGTCATTTCTGAATTAAATGTTTCCAACAAGGCAACAATTTTGGTAGAAGTGAAAATTTGAACTCCTTCTTAACACAAAATTTTCAATAGGACTTTGACTCCATTAAAATATTGCGAAATTGGAGGCCGTCTGATTTGGGGGTTCAAACAACGGCAACCATAAGCTTTGTTTCATTAAGTACATCTTAATGTACTACTTCCAAAGTTGCCGATTGGATGAACTATTAATTTAGTAACTATACAGTTATAAATTTAATTGACTATCAGTTGGAGCAGAATATTAACTTTCTTAGTTTGAGTCAATCAATTATGAGCAATCTAAACTGATTTACCTCATTGTACTTCTTTACCGGCTAGGATTACAAGACGGCACATCCTCAAATAGTACAGTGACGATAAATTTTTCTTGTTACTCAAGGAAAAAAAAAAACAGTTGCTCATTAAATGACAACGATGGCTACTCACCAATAATGTTAATGGAGCATCATGGATGATCCCTCTAGTGAGTTTGCCTCATTTTGGTCTTTCGATTCACTCATTTGACAGGAAAGTGACCCTTGTCCTTCATTTCCTTGTGACTCATCCATTTTTTTTTCTTTTGTTTCATTTATTTTTATTTTGAAGTGGGAAGAGTAAAGAGGAGAACATTTGGAGATACTTGAGAGTTATTGACACCTACCAAGTGAAGATTCGAAAAGTGAAATTCTAGTAGACCAAAATATTTGGGTTACACTTGTGTGAAACCGTACCCTTTATTCTTGATTAGTATTACGTTTTCTAGTATAAGTATTACATTTCATCTTGACCCGACCCGTCTCACAGACAAGGTTCCATGAGACGGCCTTAGACAAGTTTTTGTTAAAATATCTAAGTGGATGTTTGGTTTAACTCAATGTCGTATTACATTAAATAAAGATATTAAGATAATACTCAGAAGTGGTTATCCTTTATTAGGACTCTTCTAGTCACACTATAATTCCTTTTCACCCTCTCTGTGTTATTGTAAATCTACTTTTTATCGTTCCCCATATGACTAAGACTATTTGTATTCTTATGAATATACCTCTTCCTGTACTTTGTACAATAGATTAATTAATCAATAATAAGATCATTTTCAAAACCATTGTTCTCCTCTCCTTCTCAGTCGAAATATTATTCAAACATTGTTTACGCAAATAAAAGGATGACTATATTTTTAGGACCATGCATATATGCTATGCACCTCTATATTTATCATTCATAAACAATCATTCCTGATGTAACAATTGCATGCTTGTGGTGTGTTATTTTATCAAATTAGGAAGGGACTATTTATGAATGAGTGGCAATTATTATATGACTGTTAAGCATTTTTTATTGTTTAAAACATGTTTTCTTACATAAATAATTAAACATTATTTAATATTACAAAAATGAACTAATCGAAGGATGGGTGCTTCTAATTTTCTTTTCTTTTCTTTTTTTCCAAGAAGGGGAAAAAAACAACTAGGGTGCGTTTGGTTCGCACATGCGAATCGGAATCGGAATGGGTATCAAATACTTGGTAAGGGTAATGGGTTTTGGTGAAAATATTTAGCATGTTTGGTAGTTGAGTGGAATGGGAATGATTATTAATAGTTGGGGAAAAAATGAGGAAGGGAAATGAAACCCTTATTTAATAAAGGTATGGGTTTTCTCATTAATAGGGTATTCCAAACCTATAGTAACATTCTCAAAACCTATCAATAACAATCACTTTGATACCCATATCTTATACCAAAACCCCCAACCAAACACACCCTTATAGTACACGAAATTATTATTCAACCAAAGAGCTGTGAGGATATGGAATTCCACCAAAAAGAAAAATTAGTTATGTAACAATATAGTTTTATATTCCTTTGAAAAGTATGATGCTAACAGAACGGTAAAAGAAATATAATGCATGTCTCTATTTGCACGCTATGCACCTACATTTAGGATGATAACAGAGATATCATCACACTACATAATAATTGACAACTTATAACTTATTTAAAGTTACAGATAAAATAAAAGTTTTGTGTCATAAATAAGTTAAAGATGAGCTTAAAATAGTAATAATAACTTATTTTGAAACACCATTTCAAAATTTCAATATTGTTTCAAACATAACCTCATAACTTTTATATATATTTTTTTATATTTATCTTCGTATTTTTAAAAATGATACCATCCACCACTCCCACTTAAAAATTCTCCCTTTCCTCATTTTCCACATTTCCCTTTGCAATTACTTTTCTTCTCTCTCCAGAAATAATAGGTAATATTATCTTTTAGCATAATTTATTCTTTTTAATTTTTTAATATTTAATCTCTTTTATTTATTTATTTATTTTTCATTTTTGTTCTTTCTTTTGTATAAATTTTCTATTCTCTTTGTAAATAATACTCCGTATAACTTTACATGTCTAAAGTGTATGTGTTAATTTTTAACAACAACAATAATAATAAAAAATGTTATTTTTCTTTTTCTTTTTACTATTATAACTTACTGAATAACTAATTTTATCAAATACGTAGTAATTTTTATCATAATTAAATCATTTAACCGCTCTCTACTTAGTTTTTAATTTTGACTATTTTCAGCTAATTTTACAAATATGTTAGCCAAACATAGTCGTAATATTCCAATATCATATTACTTTATAGGGCGTTTCGATATCATATTACTTTATAGGGCGTTTCGTTGGAAGGAGGGAATTAATTATATTAGTTTCTTCTTAACCAAATGTCGGGCTATGGATTGCTCAATGCACATTTTATCTTATTTAAACTAATTCTAATATTCTATAAATAACTTAAACTATATAAATTATTTAAAATTTCAATTCATAACCATAAACGTAACAATGCCACCAGCACTCATATTACAATAAAGTAAGAATCAAAGTTGAAACTTTTATATTATAGAGACTTAGAGATAAGTTTGGTTGTCAAATCAAATAAACAGAATTGTTATAAGATTTTCTTCATAGTGTACGTCAATTTCCTTCGAGCAGCACTTTTCAATCAATCTATATCTTGGTGCTATAATGTCAAAAACGAACCCCCCCCCCCCCCCCCCCCTCTTTGTCTTTTTTTTTTTTTTTTTTTTTTGCATTCTATAGATTAAGCTAATTTAATTAAGTTTCAATCGAACATTATTATTATTATTTTTATTTACATATGTATATGAAGTTTAAACTCGCAACTTCATTTTAAAGAAAAAACCATGCTATAGATTCATACAATTATCACATCTTATTAGCCACTTCATCGCTTATCATCTTTTTATTAGATACATAGATTCATTATTAACTCAGGATGGAGTCAACCAATTTACTAGCTAGTAATACATGAATTTAAATGATTTTTCTTTTTCTAATCCGAGACTGACTAATGAGGAATTGTAATTATAAGGGTGGGAAGCATTTTCCTTTAAGTAATTTAAATCCTTCACTTGAACCAACTCTGTTTTTGTAAGCGGAAGTTTTGGAACAAGTCACATTTTAATCATTGTTTTTTTATCATGAAAAGGAGGGGAAAACCCAAGTACAACACTTGAAAGCTAGCTAAGCTCTATGGGATTTACTTAAATCTTGGTATACCAACTCTATCGTCCAATCGGATTCCCGACGACCCTAGACTATCTCCATAGGGTCTCTATACACACAAATCTCCCTAACTCAAGCACAATAAATCTCTACCTTGGCAAATATGCCCCTATGAAGAAAAGACGAATCTCACATATAAGTATATAACCATGACTAGGGCTAACTATGCTTATCTAGCATCTAGAAATACTCAACAAGTTTAAACAATAGTAGTAATTGCCTTTGTCAACATGTCCGCTACATTATTATTACTATGAATCTTCTGCAACGATATCTCTCTAGTAGAAGTAACCTATTAGGACTCTACATATTTGAGTCATAGGACTTCTTCAGACAAAGAGGAAACCAGCAGAGATAACAACGACTGATCACGGCGAGACCATGCAACGTACGCCGGATTTTTGAGACGAGGCGCACTATCAGAAGAAAGTGACGACACGGGATCAATGAGGTCATGACCACGAAGAAACGGGATCAATGAGGTCATGACCACGAAGAAACGGGAGGACTTGGTTACGCCAAAACAAAAAATTACTGTGATTGAGCTTGATGCTAATGAAGTGGTGGGCGGAAGAAAGTGACGACACGGGAGTAGCCGCCGCAGAACTGGCAGCAACATCTGAAACGATCCGTTTAGAGGAGTTCACAGAACCGTCATTCTCAGCCATGGGATCGAGATAGAAACCGTAGCGACTGATACCAGATGAGAACTATTGTGCTTGTATTAATGTTCGTCAATTATAACTGTACAGGTTACAAGAGTATATATAAGAGAAGAGTCATAAACATACTAGAACTAAGACTCATAGTATGACTCAAATATGTAGAGTCCTAATATAACTAACTCTCAAGTAGAGAACCATTAATGTTTTATTATTCATCATTCAATCCAATATATAGATGTATAGAATTTCAAAAATAAAAAGATATATATTATCATAATATAATTTCTCTAATAATGATTATATATTTATTTACAATAGATATATCTACCTTTTGTGACTAGGATAATATCCTTAATTTGCTGCATGATTGGTTCGAAAATATCCACAAACTAACAAGAGATGTCAGTGTGCATTGTTTGATTAATTTAATGCATGCTAGATTGTTCTCAAACTTGTCTCCTTTTCTACTGTATTGGATTATTCCTGTCAAACTTCATTAATCAAATTTTAAAAAGTCAACATCTTTGACTCTAAGTACATCCTGCGGCCATGTTGAGTTCTCACATGACCAAAACAATATAACAAAATAAAAAACAAGAAAAACGACGTCATTGTAGAAATATAATTCTCAAAAAAAAAGTATAATAGTTAAATTTTTAGTTAATTACTTAGTTGATATATTTTTTAGAAAACATTTTAGAAAGTGAAACCAAAATATGCATGTTTGGAATAACTATAATTGATAGATGACTTTGATGCTACCTTTGATGCGAGTAAGTTCTATTTGAAAACACGAAAACTATTTTATCAAAAATGATTTTTAAAAATAATTTATTTGTTCAAAAAAAAATTCATTTCTAGTTTTAGTTAAACTAAAAAAATATTTTCTTTTTTATTGGGCTAAAATTCAAAAAATATATATTTTTATGTTTGGTTCATTTTTTATAATATGAGCATAAATCTACTACAAAGTTATTTTTTAAAAAATATTTATCATTTTGATAAAAATAATAATTATTATTTACATTAAAACAGCATTATAAATCAAAATTTATAATACTTATAATGATTAATAATAATTATAATAAAAATGCAAAAACTTGTATGAGACTATCTCACGATTGAGGTCAAAGATGTTAGAAATCTGACAATCGGAAATACAAAGAAATTGGAAAACAACAATAAAACAAATTACAAGGAAAGGAGAAATAATCCACGTAGGATTAAACAGTTACAAATGAAGAAGGAACCACGCTGGGTTGAGTGGCCTTGGAAGATGACGGGGTGAACTGGACGAACTTGGGGCGGTTGTAAGTACGAGTCGCGTTGCCACTTTCCTTAAAACTTTATTTACCGCTTCTTGGGATGCTGGAACGTTGCGGTCTAGGTTTCCCAGGATAAAACGTACTACGAATCCTGCATTTGAGCACACAAACTTGGAGCCCGGCGAACTAAACCGTGGGATGAACGCAGATGGCTTGAAGGAGAGGATGAGCAGAGTTTTGAGGAGGAAAGTGTTTCGTAGGTGTGTTCTGTGTCGCTTGTACTTGCAAATCAGCTGCTCACCAACGAATTTATAGTAGAGGATGGGATCATAGCTTTAAATCTGGCATTTAATTCCTATGCGTAACCTCCCTTCACTAGCAACCCATTTACACCCACTAACAAGTCCATTATAAGGGAAATAACTCTGAAAATAATGATTGGAATTAATCATATTAATTCCGTAATACCTAGAGTCATTTCTGAACGGACACAGTAGGTGAACGGTCGCAGTTCGAGAGGTCACCAGAGTCGCAGTACGAGACATCGTTCCAGTCTGCGTATCAGCGCTGGTTCGCGACATCAAGCAGTGCAAGCTGCGAGACATCGGACGCGCGCGCCAACCTGGGCTGCGCGACATCGCACTCGAGAGGTCGACTCCGTCCGCGAGACATCGAACTACCTCTCGAGAGGTCAGTTCATTCGATGTCTCGAACTTCTGATCTTTTGTTCGCGAGACATCGGACGCGCGCGCCACGCGCGCCATCGCACTCGCACGCGAGAGGTCGACTCCGTCCGCGAGACATTGAACTACCTCTCGAGAGGTCAGTTCATTAGATGTCTCGAACCTCTTGTGGTTCGAAAATATGGCATAACTTAGCCCGTAAGGCCAACCAATTTTTCGGAGCGCTGGTTCGAGACATCAAGTAGTGCAAGCTGCGGGACATCGGACACGCACGTCAACCCGAGCTGCGCGACATCGCACTCGAGAGGTCGACTCTGTCCGCGAGACATCGAACTACCTCTCGAGAGGTCAGTTCATTCGATGTCTCGAACTTCTGATCTCTTGTTCGAGAGACATCGGACGCGCGCGCCATCGCACTCGCACGCGAGAGGTCAGTTCATTCGATGTCTCGAACCTCTTGTGGTTCGAAAATATGGCATAACTTAGCCCGTAAGGCCAGCCAATTTTTCAGACGACATTCGTGCCCGCAGGTGCCAGCGGGCACGAGTCAAGTCTTTTCAGGCTCAGTTTGGGATTTGATTTGCACCCCCCTGCACGCGAGAGAGAGCCTTTGTGCGATACAAGTCAATTAGCTTTAAAAAGTTTCTTGTATTTATAGTGGTGCAAATATTCATTCCCAACCAATGTGGGACAAAGCTACATAAGCTTTTCCACACTTGAATTCATCTCAAATGGGTCTACTTTGAGAATCACTTTCTCATTCACCCATTATCCATTTTGAGCGTATAATATATCNAAATAATAATTATTATTTACATTAAAACAGCATTATAAATCAAAATTTATAATACTTATAATGATTAATAATAATTATAATAAAAATGCAAAAACTTGTATGAGACTATCTCACGATTGAGGTCAAAGATGTTAGAAATCTGACAATCGGAAATACAAAGAAATTGGAAAACAACAATAAAACAAATTACAAGGAAAGGAGAAATAATCCACGTAGGATTAAACAGTTACAAATGAAGAAGGAACCACGCTGGGTTGAGTGGCCTTGGAAGATGACGGGGTGAACTGGACGAACTTGGGGCGGTTGTAAGTACGAGTCGCGTTGCCACTTTCCTTAAAACTTTATTTACCGCTTCTTGGGATGCTGGAACGTTGCGGTCTAGGTTTCCCAGGATAAAACGTACTACGAATCCTGCATTTGAGCACACAAACTTGGAGCCCGGCGAACTAAACCGTGGGATGAACGCAGATGGCTTGAAGGAGAGGATGAGCAGAGTTTTGAGGAGGAAAGTGTTTCGTAGGTGTGTTCTGTGTCGCTTGTACTTGCAAATCAGCTGCTCACCAACGAATTTATAGTAGAGGATGGGATCATAGCTTTAAATCTGGCATTTAATTCCTATGCGTAACCTCCCTTCACTAGCAACCCATTTACACCCACTAACAAGTCCATTATAAGGGAAATAACTCTGAAAATAATGATTGGAATTAATCATATTAATTCCGTAATACCTAGAGTCATTTCTGAACGGACACAGTAGGTGAACGGTCGCAGTTCGAGAGGTCACCAGAGTCGCAGTACGAGACATCGTTCCAGTCTGCGTATCAGCGCTGGTTCGCGACATCAAGCAGTGCAAGCTGCGAGACATCGGACGCGCGCGCCAACCTGGGCTGCGCGACATCGCACTCGAGAGGTCGACTCCGTCCGCGAGACATCGAACTACCTCTCGAGAGGTCAGTTCATTCGATGTCTCGAACTTCTGATCTTTTGTTCGCGAGACATCGGACGCGCGCGCCACGCGCGCCATCGCACTCGCACGCGAGAGGTCGACTCCGTCCGCGAGACATTGAACTACCTCTCGAGAGGTCAGTTCATTAGATGTCTCGAACCTCTTGTGGTTCGAAAATATGGCATAACTTAGCCCGTAAGGCCAACCAATTTTTCGGAGCGCTGGTTCGAGACATCAAGTAGTGCAAGCTGCGGGACATCGGACACGCACGTCAACCCGAGCTGCGCGACATCGCACTCGAGAGGTCGACTCTGTCCGCGAGACATCGAACTACCTCTCGAGAGGTCAGTTCATTCGATGTCTCGAACTTCTGATCTCTTGTTCGAGAGACATCGGACGCGCGCGCCATCGCACTCGCACGCGAGAGGTCAGTTCATTCGATGTCTCGAACCTCTTGTGGTTCGAAAATATGGCATAACTTAGCCCGTAAGGCCAGCCAATTTTTCAGACGACATTCGTGCCCGCAGGTGCCAGCGGGCACGAGTCAAGTCTTTTCAGGCTCAGTTTGGGATTTGATTTGCACCCCCCTGCACGCGAGAGAGAGCCTTTGTGCGATACAAGTCAATTAGCTTTAAAAAGTTTCTTGTATTTATAGTGGTGCAAATATTCATTCCCAACCAATGTGGGACAAAGCTACATAAGCTTTTCCACACTTGAATTCATCTCAAATGGGTCTACTTTGAGAATCACTTTCTCATTCACCCATTATCCATTTTGAGCGTATAATATATCGATCTCTTCGTCTAAGAACGAAGAACCCGAATCCACTTTGACCCGACCCATATCGGATGTGGACCCCACATATATTTATACCACAAAATGACCACTTAAAATTCCATTTTTAGTGCTATTTTCCAACAAAAGACCCGACTCGTTAATCAATGATCTAACTTGCCTCACAATTGAGACCCGTAAAACGACCTCACACAAGTGTTACCTTTATAAAAAAGACGAAAATAAATAATTTTTGCTTGTATCCATCTTATTATAATAAATATTTATACATAAATTGATAAATATAATATCTATAAACAATAGACATTGATAAATGTAATAATTATTAACTAAAGAATTTGAAAGAACTTTTTAGGATCATACTACACGCCCCTACTTTTATCACTTACAAACCAACCACACCATGATGTAGCAAAATTCTAGATAGATTAGTAAAATTAAAATTAAAATTTAAAAAAGAAAAAATAGTGTCTAGGATTTTGCCACATAATGGAGTGATTGGTCTCTGAGTGATAATTTTATATTTTGGATTATGGATTGAGCCGATATTTTTATTATTTGGTTCGACTTAGCCCAATTCATATTTTAATTTACCATGGATATTAAATGGACAAATTATTGTGTGGACCATAACAAAAAGTATATTTTTAATATACTAAAAGTACATTATTCGTGTACTGAATGTACATTATACAAAATAATGTACTTTCAGTACTTAAATAATATACTTTACCTGAATACAATGTACATTTTTAATATACTAAAAATACAAGTTTTGTATACTGAATGTATATTATTTGATAGTATATTATGGTCCACACAATAATAGTTGGGATAAATGTGATAAGTATAAACTAAAGAAACTTATGAAAAACACTTACAACACGTTTGATTTGCGCAATAGGCCTAGAATGGAATGACATTCCTGTAAACATGTCTATTTCATTTTTTGTTAATGCATTTTGTTCCGAAAATATTGTTCTCGGGAATAAGTTATTCCCTTGCAAGGGGAATAGCTATTCTAGGGCCCCTACGGTATTAGGTTATTCCTGAGGGCCCTCATGAATAGCCTAAGTTTTTTTATTTCTTACTTTACCCCTAAATTAACCTAAACTTTGTTTAGTTTTTATTTTTTCTCCCTATCACAATTTTTTATATATTTTTTTTTCTATTTATTTGATTATATGGTAAAAGTATATGTTGTTTAATTTTTTATATGATTTTTATTTATTAGATTATGTTATGTGTGTGTATTTATTAGATTATGTTAGGTGTGTATAATGAAATAGACCTTGTTTCGTTAAAACTCACCAATCATCATAATAAATGATTCTTTTTCCCAATCTTGATCCTGATCGAAAACTACAGTAGATACGAAAATTCATTGCTCACAATTAATCATTATTCAACTTTATATTTTATGAACATTACTACTATTATTTGTTTGTTTTGGAATTTATTATACATTACTAATTTTACACGCGCATTGCGTGACTGCAGACTGATTTAATCCTTAACATTTGTATTTAAATAAGTAATTCAAAGTATATCAATGCAATATTATATGGAAGTTGATTATAGTTGGCATTAAAATTAAGGTTTCATTTGCACTTTTCTAAAAACAATTATATATCTAAATACTTATTGTAGTTGGTATGGTATTAGTTAGTAAATAATACTTTTGGTTGGAATTACTCTATGTTTTGTTAATTTGCTTTTGGATAGGTTTGTCATTGTTTTCGTCTTCATTGCTTGCCCGCTTCTTTTTTGTTGGTAGTCGTCTCATTTGCATTTAAGTTACTTGTGCTAGTTTGAGAAAAGAATAAATTTGGTCTAATTAGTTTTGTTACCATTAAATAAATAGATGCATGGAATCCCTAAATTGATTCTCTTATACTCATATTGATAAAACTAACCCCGCCATTGTCCGATAAAAAAATTAATATGAAAATGTCAAGTAAGCCCCTAAACTTTAACTAAAAGTCAATTTGGCCCTTAAACTTTCAAAGTTGCAATTAAATCCACAAATTAAACATGTCATTTTGGAGCAATGAAATCCACAAACCTGTTGGTGACCTGTAATTGCAGGTCAACTAGGGTTCTGACCATCTCGGTCAAACATCCTACCAAATTCTAGCAATCCATGTCAAATACCAGCGACCTTGAAGGTTGCTAGTCGCGTTTGGAGAAGGAGACAACTTGGTCGCCTTTAAATCCACAAATTAAACATGTTATTTTGGAGCAATGAAAGCCATAAACCTATTGGTGACCTGTAATTGCAGGTCAACTAGGGTTCTGGACATCTCCAGCGAATGTCCAACCAAATTCTAGCAATCTATGTCAAATACCAGCGACCTTGAAGGTTGCTAGTTGCATTTGGAGAAAGAGACAACTTGGTCGCCTTCTCCAAACGTGACCGACTTGCTGGTATTTGACATGGTGCGGTCATCCTTACCTCGGGTTTAGGTGACTGCTCTCTCGCCTCCATTTTCTTCTCTAACTCCTCTATTTTCTATTGTAGTCACTCTACCACTTCCTCCTGCACGCTCGGGGTTCGCTTATACACAGTGGACCGACGCGGAACCGGCCCTCCAAACTCATCTACCCCTTCTAATTGTTGTGATCGCTCGTCCTAGTGTGGTTCCTTGTTGGATGACCCCTTGGCCCTTAGTTGTGGCCATAACCTCTGTTAGATAGTAACCCTCTTGCCTCATCATCCTAGGGCGGGCATAGAAACGGCCGACCGACGTCTAATAGAGCCACTCACCTAAACTCCTTCCCCTTGGCCCTTCACCTCTCTTCCCTTGGAGCGAGGTTGAGTTTCAGGGCGATCGCCAGTAGCACGGTTCGCATCGCGGCATAGACGTTGGGTCCTCTCTCGCATTACTTCATCCTCCTACTCAGATGCTCGGGGCACTTGACCTTGAATCCTTGCCACCAATTGGGTTAGAGCTGTCGTTGCCTGTTGAAGACCGTCACCTGGAGATCCATAGGTGGTACTTGTGCTATGAGCTCTTGTTGTCCTCCACCACGATTGTTGTTGAGCTGGCCACGAAGGTCACCTGAGTTTGTTTGTCGGGCATCCATGTTAACATTACCATTGTCGTTGATGTCTAAGTCACGGAAACCATGGGAACCACTTGATCTAGATCGTGCCATCACTTCAAACTCGTATATGAGAGAGAAAAATGTGTGTGTCAACCTGCTTGAGAGTTGATCTCAGACTCTTAATGAAAGAACCAATGGCGGTAAATATGTTACCAATGTATATTAGGAAAGAAGAAGAACAATGGCATTGCTATGTTTAGAGTACCATATATCAAGTGCGTCCTCCTACTTGTTACATGGGCTCAACTTTTATACTTTACAATGGTAACAACTACAATAATGTGGACTAACGGTCTCATAATAAGTGCGACAGCTCCCCTCATAAGTCTCAAGCTCCTCAGTAATTGTTGTGCACGCTCATTCGTAACTATTCTTTGATGAGGCGGACCCTAAGAACCGTTACCTCTTCCTACTACACTCTTGACCGTTACCAACTGACTTGTTGATTGCTTTGATGAGTTAGACCAAGTGCATCGGGTCGGATTCAACACATTGCCCAATTATCCTGTCAATAGTTTAAGGTGCATCAGCTTAGAATTTTTTTTAAAGAGTCATTGATCACCGCACTTTTGCACAGGAAGCTGTCTTTGCACCTGATCTTGCCCCCCCCCCCTCTATATATATATATAGTAATAATCAGGTGTGGTCGCGCCTTAACGTGCGGCCGCACCACTATGTATACAAATATACACAACTCAATAAATGTTAGAAAATGCACAACACAAATATGCACCATTAGGTATGCATGCATCACCAAAAAAGGCACCACTGGTATGCAAGTATACACGACACAATGTTAAGAAATGCACCATTAGGGGCATGGGAGTTATGGTGCATTATTTTGGGTGTGTGATGTGTTTTTTAGTGTTTTTGTGTATTTTCATTGTGGTGCATTTTCTAACACTGAGTGGTGTATATTTTATACATAGTGGTGTATTCCGCAACGACCGCACGGGAAGGCGCAGCCACATTTGAATACAAATATATATATATATATATATATATATATATATATATATATATATATATAGTGCTATATTGTAGTGTGTGGTGCGCGTTTGTGTGATACGTGCACTTAATATTGCACCAATCAACGGGGGTGTCAAACCCTTCGACATGTTGAATAGAGTCGTTGCTGCAACGACACAACTCAAAACGGGGGTGTCAAACCCGTCGACATGTTGAATAGAGTCGTTGGTTCAACGGTACTACTCAATGGGTCCATTGAACCTACAAAATTTTTATCTTTTTGGTGGTGCACCACATAGCACTCATAAGTCCACTACATAGCACTCATAAATGCACCACACACTAGCACCTAGTGCACCACCAAAATATACGTGGTGCACAAAATTACTTAAATACCACTGCATTTTTTCCTTTTGATAGATTTTCAGGCATTTGGTGGTGCATCACATAGCATCACGCAATGCATCATATAGCACTCATAAGTGCACCATACACCAGCACTTAGTGCACCACCAAAACATACATGGTGACAAAATTATAAAATTGCCACCGTTTTTTTTTTTTCTCCTATTCATTAATTTCCATCCATTTAATCTGAGCTCATCCTATGGTTTTGATATGTCAGCACGATCTTACGGGAAAGCAACACCACATTTGAAATCATAAGTTATTAATTATTCATATTCACCATAAATTTTAGCTTTTAAACTTCATTCTATTTATTACATAGAAAATAATACTCCTGCTCTCGAATTCTACTCTTAACTTTTATTCTCTTACAAAAATTTTAATGTTGATATTTTTATTGAGACTCACAAAATAAAGATAAATAATCATCAATTGTCACATTGGCGACTAAAAGTTAGAGAGTAAAAATAGGGAGTACAATACTCTTATTAAATATATTGATTTATCACCAAATAATTAAAAGCATATTCACAGCCACAGAGGTGATATTCAGGAATATTTGATTCTTTATAAAAATTCATCACTATACAGTAGTATGCAGGCCTTTAATTTAATATCACCAGCCAAGTTTGCAATTTCAATTCTTTACAAGAGGTTCCCAAAAGAAAAAAAAAAAAAAAAAAAGTGACATTAAAAATTAAAGTAGGATCCAGGCTGTAGCAATCAAAGCAGAGTGGCAGAGGTATGCAGTGTACAAACAGAAGTTAACTGTCAAAACTTTGATGAATGATGAATGATGAATATGCTTCACAGAATTTTAAAATATATATTCAACCACACTTCTACTTCTTTTTCCTCGTGCCCATAGTTGTGCCATCTTCCCTGCAGCCATTACTTTAAAAGAAAATTAAAAATGAATTTCTTCATTAAAAAAATTACATAAATGGAAATAAACAAAAAAGTGGAGGGGGGGGGGGGGGGGGGGGGAGCAAATATGGTGATTTCAACAACTTTACATCCTCAAAAATAAACAAGTATTTGAAATCTTTTGCACGATAACTCGGGGTTGGTTCTTGGATTGTAGATAGGAAGCACATATATATGATTGAGCCCTGAAAAAAAGTTTCATCTAATATGGTGGGCTCGCTGTGGTCATCAACACTAATTTTTTTTAATCTAATGAGCTGTTGAGACATAATGATTTATGCTTTTGAAATCCGCTATTAATCTTCTCCTTTTATGAGCAAAGTATTTGAATTGAAATCTGTAGCACGATAGCTCGGTTGGTTCTTAAATTGCATATTTTTTCTTTGGGGTTCTTAAATTGCATATTGGAAACAATGATACATGATAAAGTCTTGATGACAACACTGTAAAACTTTCACCTAATATAATGATTTTCTTGTGATCGTCAAACATTAATTCTTTAATTTAATAAGTTTCTGAATCATCATGATTTATCCCTTTCAACTCCACTATTCAACTTCTCCTTATATGGGCAAAGTAATTGAAATCTGTCATTCATACATCCCACAGCATGCATGCCAGTCTTGCTGTCATATATACCATTTCTTATCCCGTATGTATGCTTATTATACACTTCCCAAAAAAGGTCTCTGACCAATAATTATGTGAATCAATGAATGATGGTGACCATCTCCTAAAAAATGATGCATATATACTAAGGCCATGTTTGGAAAAATAAAATACCTACCATGCATCCAAATAAGCTTTAGTAAATTATTATGATTCCATTGGACAAAACTTTTTAAGAAAATCATAATAAAAATAGCCATAAGTTAGAATCTCTATGACTCCCACTAAGAGAAGGTCACAAGACTGAATCCCGATGGTGGAGTATTGGCTTTTTAAACTGTAGTAGATGGAGAAAGTATGTACTACTTTGTAATAGTCGATAATACTAAAAACAATTTAATTTGAAATACACAATTTTCAATTAGTTTTGGCTTATAGTTTTCAATACACAATCCGTTCGTTCTCACAGCAGTGGCGGATTGTTTATCACTTATTTACAAAATTGTCACCACGCTTTTTTTTTTTTTTAAGAATACACTACCATTCTTAAAAGAACGATAACTAAATGTCAATCTTTTATGTTATTTTTTGTACTAGTGCGACAACCTTTTATTGTGATGAACGTGCATGTTGCTACCAATTATGTATGATCTTGACATTAAAATCTCTAATTACCCACTTTTATAAGAATGTTGTTGTTATACATTAAAATCTGTAAATATAATATTTAATTTGTGTTTTAGAATTTATACTTCTAGCCAACCCAAACTTCAACTAATTTGATTTTTTTTTTTTTGGTTTTGAATTGACAATTTTACTAAGTATTTCCTTTTTGATTTCCTATTTCCTAAGGTCAACCCGCGCGGGTTGCAGATTAACTCGCGGGCCAAGCCCCTATTTTTTTAAAAAAAATTAATATAATTTGTAGAGTTTACTTATTTTTTTGAACTTTGAATTAATATTAATTTTTATTAGACTACAAAGTTGGATTGTAAATTCGCAATGTTAGTATTTGTAGATTGAACTTATTTTTTTGAACCTTGAATTCAACAAGAACAAGAACAGCAATAACCAAAAAAAGAAAAAAGAAAAAAAAGCCCAGGGGCTGACTCACAAAAACCTGTCAGAAATTATGCCCGCTTTGACAGTAACTATTATTATTTTTTATGAAATAATCATTATTCTTTATATGATAGTATATGTTCTATACTTTATTTATCAAACATTTTCAGTCCAAAAAATCTAAGCCCCTACCACTAGATTCGAACTTATGACCACCATTTAGAATGGTAACTGAGATGCCATCACACTACATGGTAGTAGAGAGCCTTTGTATTATTTGGTTTAGTATTATTGATCCTCTAACTAATCGAGCTCTAAGCCCTTGATTCCCCATTTCCCCACGCCCACCCACCCCTACCCCCACCCATTCGGTTTAAATATTTGACGTAAAATTATAATTAAAAAAAGGGATTTTTATAAAATTATTGTAAAATACTAAAAACATTTCAAAAAGTAATAATAAATTTTAAAAGAGAATATATTAGCACATACCACATCATCATTTAAATACATTCATGGAAGCTGAAAATTTAGAATTTAATAAAAACGGTGTGATTAGAACACCAATTCATTTAAAATGTGTAATATTTTTGAGTAAAAAATTTAACACTTTCACATTTTGATTTTAAAATTTCCATCTTGACCCGACCTATTTCACAGATAATGATCAATGAGATGGTCTCACAGAAGAGTTACTCATTAGATATTAGTAGATGAGTTTGGATATCCACTTATAAATCTAGGACAAAAAATGGAATTAACTCAACAAATAAATAAAGAAGCTAGGGAACTAATAAATAAAATATAACTAAATATGTTACTACTAGGAATCGAACCATGGCGTGCCGACAGGAGAGAGAAGGCTCAAACCACTCAGCCAGAAGGGAGATTGTGAACCAAAGGATGATTTTTAAGAGGGGGAAAGCACCCTATTTATACTGTTGAAGGACTCACAGATCGTTGACAAATGAACGACATCAGACACCTTTCATTCTTGGCCACATACGTGTCCCCCTACTACTTTGCTTCCAGCGCACTCTCATGCATAAGTGGAACTTCTTGCCCTTTAATATACAAGATCTTGAGTGGCTTGGTGGTGTAAAACCACATGATGCCTGTTAGGATGACTCAGATCTCGCACTACGGAGGGGTAACTTAGTAGTCCACCGAGAAACGAGATGTGGCGATCGCTGAGCCGCAAAATTTAAATTCATCGACTGTTGCGAAGCGGGATGAATAATAAGTCGACCGCTGTGAAGCGGGACAGATATATGCCGTATGTTGAGAAGCGGAATAGATAATAAGTCGACCGTTGAGAAGCGGGATAGATGATAAGTTGTGAAGCAGGATATATAATAAGTCGACCGTTGAGAAGCGGGATAGATGATAAGGTTGTGGGCTGCCCGCTGCATCATGCTAGCACCACGTACCTCTTTCAAGGCCAACAGACCTTTTATATCCGTTTTTTATTGCAAGCTGGGTTGCGTACCTTTCACTGCATGCCCAGGTGGATAGGGGTATTCGTCGAGTTCTTAGGGATCACGTCACGTTGACTCGGAAACACGGCCTTCTAGGGTTGTGGGTTGCCTGCTGCCTTATGCTAGCTCCACGCACCTTTCTTTATCTTTTTTTTTATTGCACGCTGGGTTGCTTACCTTTTCCTGCATGCATAGGTGGATATGGGTATTCGCCGAGTTATTAGGGATCGCGTCACATTGACTTGAAAACACCCCCTTCTAGAGCTGTGGGCTGCCTGCTACATACCTCATGCTAGCTCCACACACCCTTGTTTATATCTGTTTTTTTTTCCTTTTTTTTTTCTTTTTTTATTGCACGCTGGGTTGCGTACCTTTCCCTACATGCCCAATTAGAGATAGGTATAAAATGAAGCTGAAAACTGCTTTATTACCTCCACAGGCTAACCTATCCAGTTTGCGAGCCCATTTTAATGTTATTGTTTACTGTCGCGTATCCTTTATAGACTGTAGAGCTCCCAACTCGCTCCGGGACCACTTATAGTGTATGTAGGTCCACTACCGCCCCATTTTTTGGTAACTTTCTTAGCCTGCAACCCCAACAAAAAATGTACACTAATATTTTTTTTTCCACATAGAAATATTTTTCTTACCTCCCCGGACGGTTTGCAAGCCCACCAAGGTGTTGTTATTCGGTCCAGGGTCACCTACCTAGCCTACGGGCCCTTAATCGTCGAGGAACGGAGAATGGTCGATACTTTCATCGATGGGCTACTCATGAATGTGTTTGGCATCCCTCCAAGACATGTTCCCTCATTTCCTCCCTAGTTGCAGCATCGGGCCCCTTGCACTAAGACCCCCTTTGGCGGTTCCCTTCCTCCCAGCTCATGTAATGCCCCCTAACTTGAGTCCTATTTCTTTATTTTGTATTTATCTATTTTTCATATGTGTTTCTTCCACCTTGTTGTCGTTTGCTTAGCTTCTTGTTGATCTCCTTATGCTAGTACCTAGTTTTGTGATTGCATATTGCGTGCCATAACCCCCAATCTTCAGCGGAACGACATTTCACACCCGTACACTCCCATGCATAAGTGGAGCTTCATGCCCTTTAATACATAAGATTTTAAGTGGCTTGGTGGTGTAGAATTAGTGATGTTATGCTTGAGGTTGTGGGTTCAAATCTTGTTGGTTACATTTTCTCTAATATTTTGCTCCATGCTACCTTTTTCCCTTGGCTATAAAAATGGACACCCTGCTTGGGCTCATACTTTCCCATAAAATGGACCCCCAGGATCCCATCGCCTGGGCTCATACTTTCCCATAAAATGGACCCCCAGGATCCCATCGCCACATCAATATATATGCACACTCTTATGAGAAACACTGTTCATAAAAGAAATAAGAACCAATCAGAGACGTCTATCATAAAAGAAATAGGAATCAATCAGAAACGTTTATCTAAAAATATCTAAAGGATTAGAAAAAAAAAGACCTTGTTTGGTTTGCGGGGAATATTTGAAGATTGATTCTGTTGTTTGGTTGGTGGAAAAGAAATTTTTGGGAATATAGTTGGGATTGGAATGGTAAGGAATAATGAGTATAAAAACTAAAATGCCCCTATACAATGATAATGATAATCAAAGTAAAAAAGAGCAAAATTGTCCAACCATGTGATACTTTCTTCCCAACTTTCGGAGAAAACAAAATACCACCCCTCTCATTGAAAAACTTTTTTTTTTCTTAAAACTAGGGAAAACATTTTATGTGAAAAAAGTTTTTCATGAACCAAACGAAGGAAAATTTCATTTTCCTAAAATTTAAGGAAAACTTTTTCATTAGAAACATTTTCTATCCAACCAAACATGCTCTAAAAGAAAAACAAAAAAGCAAAAAAAAAAAAAAGTGTGTTGTCATTTTTGTAAATAACTTGAACTTCAAAGTGCAACTAGTGGCACTATAAAGTGCACCTTTCAACACTATAGAAGGCAACTAAGCCAAGCTATAGAATGCATATGTTGAAAACATCGATGACATTTTTTTGTAAATAACTCAAACTTTAAAGTGCAACTAGTAACACTATAGAGTGCAACTAATCAAGCAAAGCTTCAAACTGCATCTGTTCACTTCACTTATACATATGGCGAGTGTAGCCCATAATATTGTTAGTTGCACTCTATAGTATTGTTAATTGCACTTTAAAGTTTGAGTTATTTACAAAAACTAGTAAATTACCCGTGCGATGCACAAATGAAATTCATTTATTATATATTTAGATAATAAAATAAAAATGAAATTATAAACAATTCCAATATTTGAAAGTGTACATTTATTTGATTTTAAAATTAGTGCAAAAGTATCGCTTAATTAATTGAATAATATATGACTCGTTTGTTTGCAATTATCTTGGAAAAATCGATATGTAATATGATTTATGTAATTATATTATTAGTAAAATAAATATGAAAAAATGAGAAAATAATTTAATTGTAATAATTATTATAAAAATAAATCCAACGACCCATGTTGAGCTTAATTACCATAATAATTATTAGACAATTATTATTAGGCAATTATACTTTTATACCTTAAGTATATTCCATTTACCATATCACCTTTAACTTTTTTTTCCCTCCTCCTCCATATATGAATGAATTAATTGTAATTATTATAAAAATAAATTCAACGACCCATGTATAATTGTAAATATACTAATATCTGTTTAATTATTAACTTATTTAACATAATAATTATTAGTTAATTATACTAATATCTATGCATTAATTCCTTAACTACCATAATGATTATTACTAGGTAATTATACTAATATTATGTAATTACACTTTTATACTTAAGTATAAAAATTAAAAATATATAATAAGAGAGAATAGCATAAAATAATCATAGTAATTACACTAAAGAATAAGAATGATAATTTACTTAATTGTTCCGATGGTATTATAACTTAAGTGTGTGTGTGTCTATATATATATATATATATATATATATATATAATAAAAGATAATCCAATGACCCATGTTTAATTGTAATTATACAAATATTTCTTAATTATTAGCTTAATTACCATAATAATTATTAGTCAATTATATTAATATATGCACAATTAATTTTTTAATTATCATAACAATTATTAGGTAATTATACTAATATTTTACAATTATAATTTTATACCTTAAGTATAAATATAATATAATATACATTATCATAAAATTATAATAGTAATTACACAGAAAAATATGATTGATAATTTATTTTATTCTCATAGTATTATATCTTGTGTGTGTGTGTGTATTAAAAAAATTAATTGTAATTATAAAAAAAAAAATCAAATGACCCATATTTAATTGTAATTATACAATTATTATTTTAATTGTTAGCTTAATTATCATAATAATTATTAATCAATTATACTAATATATGTGCAATTAATTTTTTAATTACTGTAATAATTATTAGATAATTATATTAATATTGCGCAATTATACTTTAATATCTTAAGTATAAATAAATTATATATATATATATATATAAGAATTAATCTCAATTGTCTATCTAGAAAAATCTAACGAATCTTATGCAATTCAAGAAAAATAAATGTTGTCACATTTTCATAATTTTCTCCTAACTTTAAATGGCGATTTTTAACATTATAGAATGATTTTTTTTTTAACAATTTAGAGTGCATTTGTAGATAAAACCTAAAACCTAAAACCTAAACCCAAAAAAAAAAAAAAAAAAAAAAAAAACTAAATGATAAAGCTAATTTGTAAATATAATACTAAACCCTACGGTGTAAAAAGTGAACTGAACCTAACTAAAAAGCAAAACTCTAAACCATAAACCAAAAAATAAACCATAAACCAGTGAGGTCTACCGAATGTAGAAAATATATACTAGAACCCTATGTGATCTACCAGGTATGATCTGCCAATAGGGAACACAATTAACTATTTTAAGGCTCTTATACGCATATGCATGAATAGATCATATAAATACAAGAGACCTAGAAATGACTAAGTCGGCAAATTATGTTGTGCAAGGTGGACCTGGGTCCAAAACTACGTCGTTTTTGTCTCTCTCTCTTTTTTTATTTATTTATTTATTTATTTATTTATTTATAAATTAGTAAACATATTGTTGAATATAGAGTTGTCCAAAAATGTGTGAATGTAGATGTTTCAAAGTGTGAATGTAGAGTTGCCCAAAAATGTGTGAATGTAGATGTTTCAAAGTGTGAATGTAGAGTATAGAAATCGTGAATGTAGATTTATGATTGTGTGAATGTAGAGTTGCCCAAAAATGTATGAATGTGGAGGTTTCAAATTGTGAATATGGAGTATATAGAAATCGTGAATGTAGAGTTATGCATGTGTGAATCTGTAATAGAGTTAAGAAGTTCTAGCAACTTGTAGCCCTGTAATGTGTGAATGTAGAGTTCTCAAGTTGTGAATATGGAGTATACATGTGAATATAGAGTTTTGAATGTGTGAATGCATAATAGTGGTAATATAGTTACTAAACATATAATCCTATAATGTGTGAATGTTGAGTTTACAAAGTGTGAATGTAGAGTATCATATAATCATGTAATGTGTGAATGTGGAGTTTACAAAGTGTGAATGTAGAGTATAGTATATGTGAATGTAGAGTATAATGTATGTGAATGTAGACCCAGGTCCACCTTGCAAGGTGGACCTGGGTCCACGGCATAACAACCCGACTAAGTCTTAATTTTTGTCTATACAAAAATTAACCTATGAGAAGTTATTACAATGTAAATTTTGAAAAATCTAAGTCCTTAAATTATAATCAATTAACATCATCAAAATAAGTTTCTCCCTTTTTGATGATATGAAAGCTAGCCATGCAATAGAAAATCCTTGAGAAAAGGAATACATAGAACTTACGCACACACCCCCACAAGGTTCATCAGTTTGAATGCCAACTTTCATTAATTGGAACACCTCTATGGTTAGAGTCTAAAAAATCATCGGGATATTGAGTCTAAAAAATCATCGGGATGAACCTCTGTGAAAAGGTCATCGAGAAGATAAGTCTGAACAGTAATAGACTTTACCACTAGGCCTGTTGGAATGTAAAAAATCATCGGGATAAACCTCTGTGAAAAGGTCATCGAGAAGATAAGTCTGAACAGTAATAGACTTTACCACTAGGCCTGTTGGAATGGCATGTTTATGGCTTTCTCCATAGTCATGCACCTAATTAGAAAATTTTACTAGTCAAGGACGAATATGATTTATGTATAAGGATTAGGGAACTAAAAGTAAATTTTTTTCTACAAAATATGAAAATTCACCAGTGATCCAATAATGTGGAGTATATATATCAGCATAGTCCATGCATGGCATAATTTGTCTTTCTCCCTTAAACTGCTAGTCTGCTAGCAAATGCTCTAAGCCACCTTCGAGCCTGGTTAGGTATGGTCATCTACCATTCTAAGATTTCTAGTCCCCATAATAATATTCAAATTGAAATATAATATTTAATGGTTAAAATTTATACAAAGTCAAACTGATCAGAATTGAACTAATGTTTTTTTTTTTTAATGATTTTATTGAACCACAAAATTTATTTAGATTATTTTCCAATTTTCGATCAAACTAAAGTAAACCTATGGTTCCCCACCCTGCTACTCTAGTTTGTTTTGTTTCATAAGATCCTGCGGAGACCAATAGGCCGGGGCATCTTAGGACCTTAGGGGTCATTTCGTTGTCTGGGACAAGATAGATCAAATTGGAAATTATATACTTATAAAATATATTATCGATCAATGATCAATTATTGTCAAAATAGAAACACTATACTACTGACATTTCAAAAGATGATAATATATAATTGTTTTATTTTTAAGTTAATGCTCGATTTAATCCCCAATTATAGTAGCAATTTTTAAATTAATAATGTGAGTTAATTTGGGTTAATTTTCGCATTGAATTTGGTTATGGTTAATTTAATTAGTGATGTAAAAATTTGTCTATGCAGCCGCCTAGGCACTAATAGGCGCCCTTAAACTGAGGAGATTTAAATTCTAGATAACTTTTAGTCGGCCGGCCGACTAGGCATAGAGTTGGACGCCTAACTTGGTCGAGTTGGCGCCCAACTTGACTGAGTAGGCGTTCAACTCGGTCATGTGATTTTTTTTTTGCCTATCTGGTTGCTCATCTTCTATATTCCTCTAGTCATGTACTCAACTATATTCCTCTAGTCATGTACTCAACTAACTATCTAACATGTGTAGTTGATTAGTTTTGGGATTATAACAATCTAGCAACTCACAACTCTAAGTGGGAAATGTGGAGACAATATACTCTAATTACTCGATCGCCTAGGAGACGCCTAGGCGCCGACAAGGAGCTCTATCATTTTATCTTGTCTGAGTATCAAATCACATATTTTAATTTTTTTTTCAACTTATAATAACTAGTGACTTTTCATATTAGTGTACGTTAGGAATAAATGTAACTTAATAGATTTTGATTATTTTGTTTTAATGTATTAGGAATCTCTAAAATTAATGTGTAATTTTCTATTTTTACAAAATTTGTAAAGATAAAAATTAGATTAAAATTTCACCAAGTCAATAAATTAGTAGATATAAATAATTAGAAGAGAGCCAAAAATGAAAGTAGTTTGGTGGACTTATTAGTATAAAATGAAATATTGAGATATGTGCTGAAAATATGCTTAATGCTTTCAAGTTTATAAGTAATACAATGTTAGAAGTTAGTAAGAACTTGACCAATGGTCTTCAATATGATTGTGGTATATATGGATATGTTTCAGAAGCTTAATTGTGCATTAAATGAAGTTGATGGTTTGACTTATGACAAAATAGACCCTGGTTTATTAAAGTTCACTGATTATCCTAATAATTAAAGTGACTTTGTTTCTCAGCATTGAACTTGCTCGAAGACTATAATGGATGACAAGATTCCTCGTTGGCTATTAATGATTATTCATATTTACATTTATAACCATTATTACTACTCTTATTCGTTTTTTTTTTTTGAAACCTACTGTTATTCGTTAGTTTAGAACTTATTATACATTATTCAAAACATTTAAATTGCTTTTGAGTATTTTGTTTGAAAAAAAAACTTTTATCATTCTTCTTTTGAATATTATTAAACGTTCTTTAAAAAATTATTGTTTCTTATATTATATGAATATTATTAGAGAAAGTTAGCATGAACGGCTTCACATCTCAAATAGAAACTTAATTTGTATTGAAAACCTAGGAGAAATCTTATTTTACAAGTAAAACAACAAAAAGTATTAAACATATAGCTTATCAACATAGCTACTATCCTACATACATCTATGAGGGAGAATCAAGAATCAATAGACAAATTCAAAACTTTTTGTTATCCAATTCAAATAGAATAAAAGAATTTCATGCAACTATAACTTTTTTTATCCAATTCAAATAGAATAAAAGAATTTCATGCAACTATAAATTAAGAGGCGGTTTGGTACTTTCCTATCACTTAAATTCCTGAGAAAGTGTTTCTCGAGAATATATTTGATAGAAATAATTTTACAGAGAAAATTAATTAACATGCTTGGAAAATGGAAACATAACAATTAAATTATCTAAGAATTTAATTAACATGTTTGGTTCATTTAAACTTTTCTATGACAATTTTTAAAATTTCTAATCTATCCTTGCTATATACTACGCATACCTAATATGTGTGTGTTTCTGTGTGTGTATAATATGCAGTATTGCATATATATATATATATATAAAGCATACACAAATATAATATACACAGTGTTGCAGATCTAATCAAATAACAAATGAAAAACTTGAACTATATGACTGTAGCTGAATATTTTGATAAAGAATGTGTAATGGTGGGAGAGTCGAATTTCTTATATTTATAAGAGATTTTTAACATGGTAGTATTAGTATGACACCAAACCAGTAAAGATTGCACGAGTGAAAATAATTTTCTCACTTTTAAAATTCCCAGAAACGTTTAAACTTTCTTGGCTAATAACAAACACCCTCTAAATAGATGCTCCTCTAGCTCTTTTTTTTTTTTTTTTTTTTTTTTTGCAAAATCCCATACTAAAAAGCATTTATCTTGCAAAATCTTTAATGCAAAACTAGAAACGTTTTAAACTTTATTGAATCATCTAAATTTAAAAGTGTCCAACCAACATTTGTTATCACTTGAAGAAAGACAAATTAACCTACAACTTGAGACGTTATAACTTTTTGAACTAGAGCCAGTGGTTCTATGGTATAGTGGTTAGCACTCTGGACTTTGAATCCAGTGACCTGTGTTCAACTCCTAGTCGGACCTGAGTAATTATATTATGGAATGGTGGACTAGATGGAAGGTGAATAATGTATCTAATATGACATATTTAACTTATAATTTACCAACCAAACATACATGGGTATCCAAGCTTGTCCACCATATATTAATTTCCTTTATGTTAGTATGATCCACTAATAAATTAATATCTAACATTAAATTGCTATCATATTCTATTTAAGAGAATTTTACTAGGAAAACCCTTTTATTAACATCTATAACTCTACTCATAATATTTGAATCCAAAATATTTTATAACATAAATAACTTCAATTCTATCATGACGTCAAATTTGATCTTATTTATCTTTATTGATCTATGAGTTTTTTTTTTTTTTACTGATCCGATAGACATTCATTCTGTCTGATAATCCAATGAGCGCTAATGTTCATATATGTGCTTATATTGAATTCATTAAAACAGATGAGTTGTTTTCCAAATGCTACTATTGCATATCGAATATTATTGACAATCCCAATTACTGTTGCCTCTGCAAAAAGGAGTTTTTCAAAGTTAAAATTGTTGAAATCTTACTTACGATCAAGTATGTTGCAAGAGAGACTCAATGGATTAGTTTTAATCTCTATTGAAAATGAGATTTTGGAAAAAGTTATATCAAATGTTTGGTGGATGATTTTGCGTCTAAATGTGCACGTCGTATGTCACTTTTTAAATGAAATTTTAGATGCATTTTTTTATATAATATTTATATTTTAATTTTTTACACAACTTATTGAACAACTATTATTTATATATAGAAAATACTTGAAAAAAGGGGGCCCAAATTAATATATTGCACAGGACCCCAATTTTTATTGGGACGGCCCTACTTATAAGTGGAATTTATAATTGCATTCCTATACTGTGTCTCAAAGCTAACAATTTATATCACTTGATATGCATTTACACCAGAATTTAGCTTGGCATGCATGGCTAATTCATCATATTTTAATGTTAAATTCAGATGTTTAATTTGACAATTATTAAAGCTTTATTTTATTTCTTCCCTGACGGTAAATATGTTACCAGTGAATACTTGTGTATTAGTGAAGTATGATAGTCCAATAAGTAATTTCAGTATAGTAGTGTTTATGTGTAAGAAAACAAAGTCCCCCCACTTACAACAGCAGGCCTACTACTTATACTACAAGTACAACAACTCTTCTGAGTGTAACGGTCTTCATGATGGCCGCCTTGAATGTGGACTGTAGTGGAGCCGTTGGCAATAACTTCTCTCCTCGGCATAATGGGTAGTTGTTTAATTCATGCGCCCGTTTGTTGCCTTCGGGTCAGTGCTTTTAGGTTTGGGTGAGGTGGTTCTTGCCCAATTGCTTTGTCACCAGTCCCCCCCACTCCCTAGCCAGCGAGGGTGGTTGAGGTAGTTTGGGAGTAATAATTTGTATTAGGCATAATTTTTTATTTTTTAGTTTTTTGCCAACTGTGACCGAGGCATGGGGCCTTGGCCAAAAGTAGCATCGGCCACGCCTCGGCCAAAAGTGGTCGAGGCCATGCCATGGCCAGATGTGGCCGAGGTACGGGGCCTCGTCCTATTTCCAGTTTTTTTTTTGGCGCTTTGTGTGCGAGCTCGCTTCGACCACCCGTAGGCTCGGTCAATGGTCAACTCTTCCGTAGGGTAGTGAGCGTGGTTAGGCCACGTAATACTCCTTAGGGGATGGCATTTTCGTAATCAAGCTTTAAGCTTGACAAAAAAAACACCCTTCCGTCAGGTAGCTAGCGAGATCGGATCCCGTGCCGGCCCTAAAGGAATATAGTGTAGTGTTTTCGTAACCAAGCCTTACGCTTGACTAAGAAAACACTCTTCCGTTAGGTAGCTAGCGAGATCGGATCATGTGCTGGCCCTAAGGAAATAGAGTGTAATTTTTTTTATTTCTTTATTATTATTATTTTTGTTTTAACAAAATTGATTAGAGCAAACCATGATCAATAGGTACATTGATAATCGTTGGGTTCTCTCTCGCATCCCTTCACCCTCCTTCGCGTATGCTATGCTGCTTGAGGAGGTGGACAGACTTGATGAGGCGGATGCCACTTGACGAGTCGGACGCACTTGATGAGGCGGACGCGACTTGAGCAGGCAGACGTACTTGATGACGCGGACGCCACTTGAGGAGGCAGACGCACTTGATGAGGCGGACGCCACTTGAGGAGGCGGACACCTCTTGAGGAGACGGACGCACTTGATGAGGCAAACGCCACTTGAGGAGGCGGATGCACTTGATGAGACAGACGCCACTTGAGGAGGCAGACACACTTGATGAGGCAACGCCACTTGAGGAGACGGACGCAGTTGAGGAGGCGACAGCACTTGAAGAGGCGGACGCACTTGATGAGGCGGACGCTGCTTGAGGAAGCGAACACACTTGATGAGGCGGACGCACTTGATGAGGCGGATGCACAAGTGGAGGAGGCNGGACGCACTTGATGAGGCGGACGCTGCTTGAGGAAGCGAACACACTTGATGAGGCGGACGCACTTGATGAGGCGGATGCACAAGTGGAGGAGGCGGACGCATGGAAGGCACCGAGGGGCTTACTGTACCGCCTCTGGTATGTCGGCGATCTCGTTGGTGTTGCTCCAGCTTCTCAGTTCCGTCGACCACGTGGTGCCATCTTCAAGCGTGCCTTGCCAACAAGGGCTACGGCTTCGGCGGCCTCATCGGCGTCGACATGGAGACGGATGAGCGGGCCAACCGAACTTATTGCAAAACCACACCCAGTTCGGGTTTGATACTGTAAAATACGGGCACCAAGGAAAACCGGAAAATACGATCTTTTATTGCCTCAAGGATTCAAACCCGGTTACAAGTCAATAAGTGCTCAAAGGGCTCGGCAGGTCGGCAGTGGGCTTCCCTACTATCCGAGCTCTCTTTAAGTCTTAGTCTAGAAACAGCCAAAAGATCATCTCTCCCCTCATAAATGCGCTATTTATAAGGGAGAAAAGTGCAGGTGCCGGACCTCCGGCATGGTGGGAACGTGGCGCACATGCGTCCGCCCCACCCCGCACCCATGCGGGAAAGAGCACGTGTCAGTCGTGGGCATGCCACGTTGTGGACGGGTCAGGGCACTGTTCGGCTCGTGACCTCCGAGCTGACCACAGTCATCCCGACCTTCCGGTCTCCCGACCGTAACCCCTTCCGACCGGATCTGGAGTGTATCCGACCGGTCCTGGAATATATTTACTATCATCTAGCCCCCTCACCCCAAAGCGCGACGAGTACGAACGCGAGGGAGCGGTTTTGGGGTGAAAACTAACGTCGGGCCGACGATATGATCGTTTCATCGTGACGGCTCTCTTGCGCGGGTGCACAGGAAACTCGATGAGGACTCATTCACGGCGGAGAATGCCTTTAGCGGGAAAATTCTCGAAACCCGAACCGTTTTCCCGGGCGACGATTGGCCTTCCACGCTTTACGCCTATAAATAGCCGCTTATTCCTTCGATTCTCACTTCTCGCCATCACAGCTATCCGGAGATCAAAGCTTCCCGAGCGAAACAAGAGCAGCCGCTGTTTCACGCCGCAAAGTCTTCATTCCCTTCCGCCGCCTTACACTCGGTAAGCACTCTCTCCTTGCTCTTTTAGCAACATAAAACCCCTTAGTCTAGGTCGGCCCCCGCGTCCAATAGCTGAACCCCGATCCCTTCGCTTAAACAGGAATTAGGATGTCGGACTCAGACAGCCAGAACGTCTCTGGTCGGGACTACGACGAGGGCGATGAAGCGGGTTACGAGAGTGTCTCCCCTTCAACGGGAGGCTCCACCTTCGACCAAATCGACGAAGTAGAGCACGTATCCGTCAACGCCGAGGAGAACGAGGGGCAGTTACAGACCGCAGCCTCTCCCGAGGACGTCAGCAAACCGAGCCGAGGCAAATCTCCACGGAGGGTGGTCTCGGCACTTTTCCCACACCTCAGCCCCCGCACCGTAGAGGATGTGGCTACAACGTTACGCCGAGGGGGCGCTCCTCGGGAACTATGCGCCTCAAGGCGGGCTCCGGGCCTCGAGGCCTCATCCCAACCTCAGGCCCTCCCGGCTCCGGGCGAAGCAAGTTCGTCGGCGCCGAGCCTCCCTGAACCATCGACGTCAGCTCCAGAACCTTCCGAAGCCGAGCCGGTGTCTTCCGAGCCTCCTACCACTCGGAAGAAGATGCTATTTTTGAACAGCGAGGTCGTCGAGCAGCAAAAGTGTCTGCTCACTCGCGCCGAAACCGACGAGATCCACGCACTGCTGCGTGGTCGGATCCCATACAAGGTCAGTCGGTCGCTCGGTAACGTAATCGATCGGCATGTCGACGATTGGCTCGGGATCCACCTGGACTCCCTAAAGGTGCCGCTGACCTTCCCCTTTTCTCCTCTCCTTCTCGCTTTTCTGCGGTACTACGAGGTCCTCCCCGGGCATATCATCCCAAATGCCCATCGGATGATCGCGTGCTTTCCTCAGATCTGCGCTCGGCACAAACTAGTGTGCACCATGGAGTTGTTCAACTTCCTCTACGCCATCAGGCCTCTCTCGGCGAAGCACGGCGGGGGTTATCTAATGCTCCAGTCTCGGGGGCACCACTGTACTCTCATCAACGTCCCCGATAGCAACAAGGGGTGGAAGAATCGGATACTCTCGGTCGAGTACAAGTGGAAGCTACCAGTCCCCCAAGTATGGTCCACGCATTTCACCGAGCATAGCTTCCCCAAGCGGACCCGAGCTCTTACTGACGCGGCCACGAAGATTTCCTCGGAGGTGTACGACTACCTCATCTTTCGCACCCCGGAGGGTTACAAGAACGCCAACCTCGAGCCCCACACTACGGCCGCGACGAGAAGTACGAGCCAGTGCCGATCGCCATTCCAACCGCCCAAGGTTCATCGGCCGAGCCGAGTCAAGGTCGACAGGATTACTTTCACCTGACTCTCCTCCAGATCGGTTTTAATTGCCCGATCATCCGAGCTAACCTATCTGTCACTTGTGTAGGTATGGCGCCCGACAAAGCATTCGTCTCCCCGGCCGCCGCCCCTCGCCCCAAAACCAAGGTCGCCCTAGGGGCGAAAAAGGCCGCCGCCAAGCCAGCCGCCGATCCCCCCGTCGTCATCGTTCCAGATCCGGTTCCTACCGACACCTCGTCGGGTGGAGGCACAGCCCCCGATTTTCCGGTCACTCACGGGCCAAGTCGGCGAGGGAAGGAAAAGCGCCAGGAGGTCGAGGTCGAGGAGGTTCTCACCTTAAAGCGCACCGAGCGCTCCTCCAGTACCCGACCTTCCGAGCTTCACGAAGGTCTGCGCGAGAGGGACGCGTTAGCCTCTACCCTCGTCGATCAGATCAGGGACAAGGTGCCCGGCATGGAGACCATCATGGGGTGGTCCTACAACCGTCTCGGCGAGCAGATCACCGAGGATATCCTCCGGGTAAGTTTGTTATCGAGATATTGTCAACCTCCGATTGGACGTAGGTATCTAACCTTCTTCAATCTTTCAGCTCACTCACACGACGATAGACCTCTTCTGTCGGGCTCGGGCCTTGGAAGGTATCCGAGAGAAAGAGGTCGTGCCCCTCCAGAAACAGGTTACCGCGCCCGAAAAGAGGATCCAGGAGCTGGAGAAAGAGCTCGCAGCCGCTGAGGATCGGGCCGAGAAGGCAGGGAAAGCCTAGTCGAGGTCGAGAGCCGAGCTGAGAAGGCGGAGCAGGCCGAGAAGGAGGCCATTGACAAGATGAAAGACGCCAGCAGCCTTGCTCGGTTCATCTGCACCGATGAGGCCATAGCTAGAGAGTTCCTCACCGCCTTCATCAACACGGAGGTCGGAAACCAGCTCACATGGGTCTACGGGCAATGGGCCTTTTCCTCGGGCTGCCGAGCCATACAGGGGCAGGTTCACACGGCCCTGACTGAGGGCCTCGAGGAGACTGATCTCCCCGCAGTGCTGGCTCTGCTCCCCAGCGAAGTGGCCGACCCCGGCCCTAGGCCCTACTCCAAGCCAGGTCCTTCGGAATGAGCGGCCGGTGGGTAAACTATCTGCGACATTTTGAACTGGCGGAGCTCGGCCCGCCCTTGTGCCGAGCATTTCGAACTCCTTTTAAATTAATAAAAATTTCGGTTTTGCTTCACTCAGTGGTCAATTTATCTTAACCTTAAGTTCAAATAATCAGGCACCTTACTTCCGAGATGGGCACCTTGCTCCCATCAGCCTCGAAGGCCATAAGGTCGGCAGACCAACATAACCGGGCACCCTGCTCCCGAGATGGGCACCTTGCTCCCATCGGCCTCGAAGGCCATAAGGTCGGCAGACCAACATAATCGGGCACCTTGCTCCCATCGGCCTCGAAGGCCATCAGGTCGGCAGACCAACATAATCGGGCACCTTGCTCCCGAGATGGGCACCTCGCTCCCATCGACCTCGAAGGCCATAAGGTCAGCAGACCAACATAATCGGGCACCTTGCTCCCGAGATGGGCACCTTGCTCTCATCGGCCTCGAAGGCCATAAGGTCGGCAGACCAACATAATCGGGCACCTTGCTCCCGAGATGGGCACCTTGCTCCTATCGGCCTCGAAGGCCATCAGGTCGGCAGACCAACATAATCGGGCACCTTGCTCCCGAGATGGGCACCTTGCTCCCATCGGCCTCGAAGGCCATAAGGTCAGCAGACCAACATAATCGGGCACCTTACTCCCGAGATGGGCACCTTGCTCCCATCGGCCTCGAAGGCCATAAGGTCAGCAGACCAACATAATCGGGCACCTTACTCCCGAGATGGGCACCTTGCTCCCATCGGCCTCGAAGGCCATAAAGTCGGCAGACCAACATAATCGGGCACCTTGCTCCCGAGATGGGAACCTTGCTCCCATCAGCCTCGAAGGCCATAAGGTCGGCAGACCAACATAATCGGGCACCTTGCTCCCGAGATGGGCACCTTGCTCCCATCGGCCCGTTGACCCTGAGACTAAGGCAAAGACATCTAATAAACTGAGTCGGGACAATGCCGGCCTTTCATTTAAACAACATACACCTATTACATTAAGGGGCTTCTTTTAGCCCGATTACATCACCCACCATCCTATCTAATGGCGGAACAGAACCAGATGCTCCGAATTCCAAATCCGATCCACCGGCTTCCCTGTGGTCGTTTCCAGCTTGTAGGTACCAGGTCGGAATACAACAGAAATGACGTACGGCCCTTCCCACGTCTGTGCGAGCTTTCCGCCCTCATTTGGTCGGCTCGCTCTTCGCTCTCGGAGGACGTAATCCCCCACCTGGAAATATCTCGGCCGAACTCGGAGGTCGCGGGTTTGCTTTACTTTGTTCTGGTATTCAACTATCCTCCGAGCCGCGACCTCTCTCTTTTCCTCCAAGGCGTTCGCCCAGCTTCGATCGGCATCGAACAGCTTTTTCTTTAGCCCATCTAGGATCTTCCGGTTCGCGTTCTCGACCTGTCCATTCCCTTGGGGGTATGCCACAGATGATCTGATGGACTTCGTGCTGACCATAACTAGGAAGTTTTTAAAATATTGACTCTCAAACTGCCTTCCATTATCCGTGATCAGGTGCACGGGGACTCTGAACCGGGCGATCACGTTCCTCCATACAAAGCGCGCGCACTGCTGGGCCGTTATGGTCGCTAAGGGTTCCGCCTCAATCCACTTCGAAAAGTAGTCGATAGCCACGATCACGAACTTTTTCCGACCTGCCAGCATCAGGAACGGACCTATGATGTCCACCCCCCAGCGAGCGAATGGGATCGCAGTGCTGATCGGTTGGTAAAAGGTTGCCGGCCGACCGGGAGTCTTTGCAAATTTCTGACAAGGCTCGCGCGCTCTGACAAGACTTTCGCAGTCCAGTTGGATGGACGGCCAGTAGTATCCCATAACCATGATCCGTCGTGCAAGCGACCTGTCCCCCTGATGTGCCGAGCATAGGCCCGAGTGCAGCTCCTTCATGACAATATCTGCTTCGAACGCGTTCAAGCACCTCATCAATGGGCCCCCATAGGATCGTCGGTATAAACGGTCGTCCACGACCTGGAATCTGGGCGCTCGGAGCCTCACTTTCCGCGCTCGATCCGCTTCTTCAGGCATTTTCCCGTCTTGGAGGTATTCTTTGAGGTCGGTAATCCACGGGTCCTGTTCTGCTCCGACCGGTTCCACCTCAAGGGTGTCGATGCATGGCGCAATTGCTTCCTCGATGTGAGCTATCTTTGATATGTGCTCGGGAGCCTCATGTACCAGTCGCGATAGCATGTCTGCATCCGCGTTGTCCGACCTGGGAATGTGGGTGAGTTCGTGGGCTTCAAATTGTCGCAGGACGGCTAGCACTCGATCTTTATAGACCATCAGCTTGTCTCCGTTGGTGACGAACTCGCCGTTAACCTGCCCAACGACCAGCGCGGAATCCGTTTTAGCTCGGATAGTCTTTGCCCCTAGCTGTCTTGCCCGCTGTAGTCCGGCGATTAGGGCCTCATACTCGGCCTCATTGTTGGTCGGCGAGAAGCGGAGCAAGATTGCATAATAAGCCTTGAAGCCCTCGGGGGTCGTGACGACTATCCCCGCTCCTGCTCCTTTCTTCCTGCTGGATCCGTCGGTACTAACTTCCCACCATTCAGAGGTTTGAGGACTATTCTGGTCTGTTTCAATGTCTCGCGCGGTGCACTCCACCATGAAATCAGCTAGAGCTTGGGCCTTGATGGACGGTCGGGGTTTATACTCCAGAGCGAACTGCGACAACATCATGGCCCACTTAACCAGGCGTCCCGAAGAGGTTGAAGTCCTGAGGATGGCCCCAATCGGCTGATCTGTTAGCACTCAGATATTCCGACCTTGAAAGTAAGGCGTCAGCCGTTTCGCCGCAGTGACTAACGCGAACACCACCTTTTCCAGCCGAGTGTATCAGAATTCCGGTCCCTACAAAGCATGGCTGACATAGTACACCGGTCGCTGTACTCCTTTATGATCAACGCGGCACAGGACCGCACTGACGGCCCGATCCGAAACAGCAAGATATACCTCCAGATCTTCCCCCGGCTCGGGCTTTGACAGAACGATCGGGGATGCCAAATAAGCTTTGAGATCTTCGAAGGCTGCTCGGCTGTCATCATCCCAAGTGAAGCCATTGGACTTTTTCAAGATCTTGAAGAAGGGATGAGCCCGATCCGCTAGCTTGGAGAGGAATCGGCTGAGCGCGGCCAACCGGCCAGTGAGTTGTTGCACTTCCCTAATGCTGTTCGGGGGCTTCATATCCAGGATGGCTAGGATTTTGGCCGGGTTCGGCTCTATTCCACGTCTGGTCATCATATACCCCAAAAACTTCCCAGTCTGCACGGCAAAAGTGCACTTCTTCGGATTCAACCTTAATCGATGTTCGCGCATGATTTGAAAACATGCTCGGAGATGATCTGGATGGTCGGCTCGAACAGTGCTCTTGACGAGCATATCGTCGATGTAGGCTACCATCGACCTTCCCAACAATCCTCTGAACACCAGGTTGATCATCCGTTGGTATATAGCCCCCGCATTCCTTAGTCCGAACGGCATCACTCGGTAACAGTACAATCCATCCGGTGTCACAAATGCTATCTTCTCCTCATCGGCCTCAGACATCATGATCTGATGATATCCCTTAAAAGCATCCACGAAGCTCATGAGTTTCGCTCCGGCCGTCTCGTCGACCATCTAATGAATGCTTGGGAGCGGATACGGGTCGAGGGGGCAGGCGCGGTTGAGGTCGGTGTAGTCGATGCACATCCGCCAAGCTGGGGGTTTGGGCACCAGGACTACGTTCGCGACCCATTCCGGGTACGTGACCTCTCGGATATGACCTGCCGAGAGCAAAGCTTTGATTTCCCCCTTGACGAACTCACGTCGGTCGACGGATAGGTGCCTCTACTTTTGCTTAACAGGCTTAGAGGTCGGGCTAACGGACAACCGGTGGCAGATGACATCTCGGTCGATTCCGGGCATGTCCTCTGGGCCCCAGGCGAAAACGTCGGCGAATTCTCGCAGCACGGCAAGGATCGATCGCCTGAGGTCCGGGTCAAGAGACGTCTTGATTTTGATGCATCGTTCGGGCCGATCTAATTTCAAAGGCACTTTTTCAACGGGCTCGGAGGGCCCAGGCTGCTCATTTTTTTCCTCATCTTTTCGTCGGGCAATGGTGTTCACGCGAGACGTGCTCGCGGCCTGTTTCTCCACTGACCGGACGTAGCACAATCTGGCCGATCGCGGATCTCCCCGGACTGTTCCGACACCTTCTGGGGTCGGGAACTTCATACACAGGTGAGGCATGGAGATGATCGCCTTCATCTGAGTTATCCCCGGGCGTCCCAAGATGACGTTGTGTACGCACGCCAGATTGACAACGATAAACTCCATCTCTACTCTCAAGATTTTCGGATAAACTCCGACCTCCACCGGGAGGACGACCATTCCCTCAGGGTGAACCATATCGCCCGTGAAACCCGACAGCGGTGTTCGGACCGGCGTTAATGCTGATCTCTCGATTTTCAGCTTCTAGAAGGCCTCCAAGTACAGCACATTAACGCTGCTGCCAGTGTCCACCATCACCCTTCAGACCTCCGCTCCGTAGATGTCAACAGTGATAACTAATTCCTCGGCAGATTGATCTCCCCCAAGGGGAAGGTCTCGGTCGGTGAAGGTTATCGGCTCGTCCTTCATCCTCTTCTCGGGTTGGCTGGTGTTGATCGAGCATACGGGCAAATCCCTTGACCAAGCTCGTCGACGGTCTGGATTGTCACCCCCCTCTGGCCCGACGAAGATAACATGGATGATCTGTTTCGATCCGGCAGCAGGGGGGTCATGGTCGGGTTCCGGCCCCTTATCCTTCTTCTCCTTGTCAGATTTCTTGAAATATTTCTTCCACCCTCGGCGTCGGTTCTTTTTCTTCTCGGCAGCAAATTGTGCCAGTTCTCCCGAGCGCAAGAGGTCTTCAATCAACCCTTTGAGGACATGGCACTCGTCAGTTTCGTGCCCCCGGTTCCTGTGATAGGCACAATATTTGTCTTTGTCGGGGCCATCTCTTGCCGGGGCCGGGAGTTAGATCATATGGCAGGACTGAGCATACTCCAAGATCTTCCTGATCGGCCTCGATAAGGGAGTGTAGATCGGATTCCCATCCTGATCCTTCCTTCTGGGATCGGGCTGTCGTCTCACATCTCTCCAACCTTATCCTCCGATCTCCAACAAGCGCTTAGTAGCGTTGGCTTCTTCGGCTACCGCATTGTCGGTCATCCTCTTCAAGGCTTCTTGATATGTGTTCGGCTGATGGAGGACGAGGTCCTGATATAAAGGCCCCGCTCGTAGCGCAGAGAGCAGTAAGTTGACCGCGGTGCGATCGTCTACCGGCTCTATCTCCGCCACGGCGGCCTTCCACCTTTCGCTAAAAAGGGTCAAGGACTCGCCCTCTCGTTGCTTGGCCTTTTCCAAGGAGGTGAAGTGTTTCTTGGCAGCCCGCGAGATTGCGAAACGGTGAATGAATTTCCTTGCTAGCTCGGCGAAATCGGCAATCGATCCTGGTTCGAGAGAGGCGAACCACTCGACCGCCCGACCAGTCAAAGTCGAGTAAAACGCTCGGACATTACCGCATCGGACACCCCCATCATCAACATGTTTCCGTGGTAGGAGTTGATGTGTTCTTCCGGATCAGTTCGCCTAGAGTAATCTTTACTTCCCGGCACACGAAGATCCATAGGGTACGCCTGGTCCATGATGTCCTGAGTGAATGGCGCTCGGAACAGATTGCTTTCCATCCCCCTAGGGCCAGCCTCAGCTTGTTCTTTCTTCCATTTGTTGAACTCTGCCCGTACTTGGTCAAGCACCCCCCGAGCTAAGCCCCGACTAGTCTCAGCATGGCGATCCTTCTTCGGCTTTACGTACGAAGAGCTCGTTTCGCTGGAATGGCTAGTCGTCGAGATACTCATCGATTGAGGTCCTCGAGTAGCGCGTCCACGTGATCGGAGATCGGGGTCGTTGATTCGGTCAAAAGCACTGGTTCGCGTTTGCGATGTCTCCGCCTGTGACACCCCCCTAGGCCGGTCAGACGTACTAAGCCGAGACAATGCCGGCCTCCGAGCCGGTGCCGTGGGCATAATTTCAGACCCACGGGATCGTCGCTCGGATTGGGAACGGTGCAATGCAGGTGGGACGACAGGGATCGTCTCGGCAGTCGTCGCGTCCGGCCTAACAGGCATGGCGGGATACATCGGCTGCATAGGCGGGTAACCAAACGGCTGCGGGTAGAACCTCGGCGAAGTCGGCCACCACTGCATGGTCGGGTCCATTGGGTACGGGTACGACATCGGTCCCCCAGACATAGGATACTGGTATGGGACCGAGCCCCCAGCCATCGGGAAGGGAACCTCTTGGTAAATGGCGTTCACCGCCTCTGGTGGTGGCACCCCAGCCATGTTGTTGGGATCCACTCGAGAACTCAAGTGAGAACGAAGATCATAGTTATCATCGGCTTCTTGGTTGTTGAAGAAATCCATGTTCGGATACATGAAGGACCGGCTGTCGCGAAGTATAGCTTCTAAGTCGCGGTCCCCACGGACGGCGCCAAAATGATACTGTAAAATACGGGCACCAAGGAAAACCGGAAAATACGATCTTTTATTGCCTCAAGGATCCAAACCCGGTTACAAGTCAATAAGTGCTCAAAGGGCTCGGCAGGTCGGCAGTGGGCTTCCCTACTGTCCGAGCTCTCTTTAAGTCTTAGTCTAGAAACAGCCAAAAGATCCTCTCTCCCCTCATAAATGCGCTATTTATAAGGGAGAAAAGTGCAGGTGCCGGACCTCCGGCATGGTGGGAACGTGGCGCACATGCGTCCGCCCCACCCCGCACCCATGCGGGAAAGAGCACGTGTCAGTCGTGGGCATGCCACGTTGTGGACGGGTCGGGGCACTGTTCGGCTCGTGACCTCCGAGCTGACCACAGTCATCCCGACCTTCCGGTCTCCCGACCGTAACCCCTTCCGACCGGATCTGGAGTGTATCCGACCGGTCCTAGAGTATATTTACTATCAGGGTTCATTGCGATCAGCTTGGGCTACAACGAAGATCCCCCTCGCAGCCATGGTTGCCGTTGCAGTACAGGATCCATGGGAGCTGCTAGATTTTGATCCAGCCATCTCCAATGATAAGCTAGCATTTTGTAATATGTAGAGCTTGCCTGAGATTTGATCTCAGCCCGCTCTCAATGAAAGCACCAATGGTGGTAAATATGTTACAAGTGAATACTTGTAAGTGAAGCATCAGTAGTGTTTATGTGTAAGAAAATAGAGTCCCCCCCCCCTACTTACAACAGCAGACCTACTACTTATACACAAGTACAACGACTCTTCTGATTGTAATGGTCTTCATGATGGCTGCCTTGAATGTGGAGTGTAGTGGAGCCATTGGCAATAACTTCTCTCCCCGGCATAACGAGTGGGTATTTAATTCATGCGCCCGTTTGTTGCCTTCGGGTCAGTGCTTGTGGTTCGGGTTGAGTGTTGCTTGCCCAATTGCTCTGTCATTTTCCATGTTTTCCTAAATAATTATAGTGTTTATTTTACATTGTATAATAATTCTATGTATTGGGGATCGGCCACCCGCCTGCAAACAAGAAATGGTGAGGTAACCTTAAATTTGGGGTTCAAACTTGTATATATGGGATTAGTTACCCAACTTCTGTGCTATTAATGTTCTCTGCTTCATAAATTGGGCATATAATTATGCAATAAATTACATCTTTTAAAGGTTAAAAAATATTGTCAAACCTTACATTAGATTCAACAAAACCACAAATAGAACCCATCAAGAATATATATATATATATATAACCATAATATGTCTCAATCCAAGTTATACTCCTGATTTATGTCCGTTCTTTTTTTGTTAATTTTCTTTTATATATTATGCTATAAGAGTTGTATTATACAAGTTTTTTGGAAAAAAATATCCATGTTGTTATAACTTCTGTTATATTTTTTCACTAGTATCTTATCCGTGCGATGCACGGAAACAATTATGATATAGTGAATTAAGGGAGGAATTAGAAAAAAGAAAAAAGAAATAATTTTACAAAACTTGGAAAAACATCCTTATATACAATGTTATTTGATGTGAAATTTTTTAGGTGCTCTCTTTATCGCAAATCAAAATCTAAAACATTTGGGTTGACAACTCGATCTTGAAATAAGTACATGCAATTGCCCGTGCTGAACACGTACTAGTCTTTTCAAAAAGATGTCCACAGAAAGTGATTATTGACTCTGACTCTCGTTAATTGTCATTGCATAAGAGATGATTAGAGGGAATTGTCTTCTTTAAAATTTATAAAGTAATCTCAAGTATGACGGAGTTAATGACATTCCTGGAATTAAGATTTTTTTTACTTTCACTACTTCAAGATAATACATGTGCTTCTAAATCATGATTTCCAAGTTTAGTAATGATCATCCTTGTGTCATTACACAAATCAATTGAGTGATCAATATTTTTTCGTGCATCATTCCATAATAGAAAATAATATAGCAACCGTAATTTGAATATAGAAACTAAGCAACAAAATAAATCTCACATAAAAATTAGAAACCTAGATAATTTACCAAATTAATTTGAATATGTGAATAATCAGGCAACAACTATTTGTTTATTTCCATAATTATTCAAAATATTATAATCTCATTCGTAATATTTATTTTCTTTCAATTAAAAGGTGAGAAAGTAAAAATAGTAGCATAATTATGTTATGGTAATTTATAGATGTTCTAAATTTACCAAAAAAAAAAAAAAAGATGTTCTAAAAAATAGTAAATTGGTTTTAATATTCTAATTGTTTAAGTAATAATGTAATAGTAGTAGTAAAAGAGTTGACAAACGCATGAACAAATGAGATGAAATATAAATTTTACAAAGGAAATTAGAAAGAAAAAGGAATAGAAAAGATAAAAGAATGAAAAAATATAAATGAAAAAAAAATAAAGAGGAAGAAATACAACTAAAAAAAAATGAGAAAGGGCAACTATCATGTATGCGATGGCATCTGGATTACTATTTTAAATGGGTGGTCATAGATCGAATCTAAGTGGTAGAGGCTTATATTCTTTGAACTGAAAATATTTTAGAAAGTATGGAACAGATACTACCTTGTAAAGATTTATAAGTATTTAAAAATTGAGAAAGGGAAGGAGAAAGATGAATCGTAATTTTAAAAAAATTGTAGTATATGTAAATTTATAAATAAGAATGGAAGAATTTTTATTTTTTTTTTAAAACTCAAGACTTATTACTCAAGCACTATGTTTTATTTATAACATCTGATAATAAACTCAAACAAGAGCATGTTTTAAGCTTGTAAGTTTTCACCAAATTGAACTTAACTTACAAATAGTTTAAAATATAAGCATTTATCTATAGAATAAGCGTCCAACTAAAGTCATAATCTATCTACAATCTACATCTATCTACGATCTTAATAAGAGCCAATAAAGTTAGGGTTCTAACGAGAAGAAAAAAATGTTGGTGTAATTATTTACTTAAACGAAAGATTCTTATTATTTTGATTTTAGTAACTTTTAACTTTAATAACAGAATATTCCGTTAACTTTTAACTTACCCATTAATTTCTATAAGAAATGTCTTAGGTTCGAATCACATCCCAATCAGAGTTAGTATAATTTCATTAGTTATATTGTCTTTATTTTTTATAATGCAAAAATTCATTACCTTCAAATTCATTAATTAATTATATTCACTATATTATTCATTGTTTTCGTTTTACACTATCTTGTACAGAGTAATTAAATATTCTGTATCAATGTTATAATACAAAATAATGTTATATATTTATTTACCAAGTATTCTATTAATAACATTAAAAAAATTTTAAAAAAATAATTTGAAACCAATCATATTAACTACTTGGGGAGAATTTGTTGACAAAGAAGACATTCAAATAACCCAATAAATTGATGCAAGAAACTACCCCATAATATTTTTTGGACTACATCACAGTTATTCACTTTAAAGCTAAATCATATTTCTTTATTAATATGATTTAAAATGTATAAACTTTTATTAACAAAAGTAATATTTATTTATACTATCATTTTTAGACTAATTATTTTGACTATCGTTTTTACAAAATTGCAAACATTTATTTTAGTGACAATTATAATCAATCTCTTATATATTATTTTGCATTCATATACTTTGAATTACCGATTTAAATAAACAAATTCAACATTCAATTACATATGTATGAACATCTCTTATATAATCTTGTATTGATATACTTTGAAGTACTTATTTAAAAATAAATATTAGGCATTATCCTATTCGCACAACGCGCGTGAAAAAACTAGTATACCTATGTATGTGATAATCTTTATGTTACCGCAAGAAACTTTCATTTCAATCTCTATTATCTCTATATTGTATATCTTTAGACAAGGTTTTATTCTTTTTCTTCATATATATTTTAGGTTGAATCTCTAAAAATTTTGAACACGAAAATTGTAGAAAATCATCTTAATTTTCTGTGAACATTTGAATTGCCTCAATTGGATTTTGTATGAAAAGAGGTTTGCATATAATACTACCAGTATGTTGTAAGGCTATGTCCCTGGGCATGTTGAAATCTGTCCATCAATTTGACATTGATTTATCTTGAATCTTTGAAAACTATGAATATAAAAGTTTTAGGGGATTGTCTTAGCTTTCCATTGAAACTTGAATCACCTCAATCAGGCAGGCTTTGTATGAGAGAGATATGTGGCAAAATACTCTCAATTTATTTTAAAGTGCATATTTTATCATTTTTAATTAGAAATTTCGAGAAGTCATGTTAATTAATTAAACATCATATTCCTCTCCCGAGAAAGATTGAATTCCCAACCCTAAGGGTCCCTATCTCTCGGCCCGACAAAGCATCTGGAAGGATGTAAATCATATCATGATAACTCAACTAAACATAGTCTCTTCTCCCAAACTTCACTCATGTGACCAGTTGGTTAAAGATCATATTCTATCAAGGTAAATGATATACTAACAAAAACAATATAAATATGATATTAAAAATAAGTTCAATTAAGCACTTATCTAAAAATTTTAAAACAAAAGCAATGTAAATAAAGCAACACGGTTGTCAAAACATCGGTGTCCTTCGCTAAGATGAAGATTCTGCCCATGGCATTTGGCCACAACGTTGTCATCATGGTGAAACAACAAAAATCACCATCTTCATCTTGCCTCGTCTTCGTCATCTTTCCAGTAAAACAAAAATTAATATGTTGAGGTTCCATCCATGGCTATCTTTGTCTTGAACTACGGGCAAAGATGGTCATGGATGGCTTTGTATTCTTCCATATCAAATGTGGAAGAAGATGATCGAAGTGTCTTCTTTGAGATGAAACTTTCTAAATCTGTTTTAATTTGGAAGAATCTATTTGATCATTCCCTCACCGCTCCATATACATGCACAAATTAAAGCTTCACATTGTCAATAAAGATTAGATTTTTTTTTTTTTTTTTTTGCTTTAACTTCTCTCGACATTAGTTACGTTATTTTCCATACCCAAACATAAAATTTTATGTAAAGCTAGACATGCAATTGGTTTTTTTTTTTCGCATAAAACAAAAGTCGTTAATAGAATTTATATGAGTTAATATCCAAAATGGTCCACGAATATAGTGATTTTTCTTAATTTCATCCTAAACGACTTTGGTAACCAAATGTAGTCCCAGAATGTTGTGTTTTTACTCAATATAGTCACCCGTTTGTTATTTTATCCCATTGGTGTTAAATAGAGGGACATTTGGCAATTGCAATATTTGCCTCTCATTACCCATGCATAGACCTGTGAAATTCCTCTTTCTTTTATGACTAGAGAAAGCTAGCTATGAAATCCCTAATACCATTTGCTCTTTCAACCATTGAACGAACCCTAGATAGAGGTATTTCGTAGCTCTCTCGATTATAAAACGAAAAGGAATTTCTCCTTATGAGAGGCAAATATTGTAATTATCAAACTGTCCCTTATTTAACACCAATTGGATAGAATAACAAACGGAGGACTATATTGAGAAAAAACATAAAAGTTTAGGACTACATTGGGTCATCAAAGTCGCTTACGATGAAATTGAGAAAAATCATTATAATTTAGGACTAATTTGGATATTAACTCAATTTTATATTGCATATGAAAGGGGATATGATTTTGAATTATATTCAAACATAAGCTGGTGTTTCGGCCTAAAATCAAACCCTAATTCTAAATATAATGAAGGCCAAAAATATAATGAAGAGGAAGAAGAAAGAGAGGCCCAAAAAGCAAAGGGTGAGAGGACACTGAGTAGGAGGTGGAGGGGAATCCCAAAGTAGCTAGCCAAAGCCCCAACAGCAAAGGCAAAAGAAAAAGATTTACTTGAATGTGATGGGACCCACGCTAAGTTGGCTTTGATAAAATATCCCTTTCTAATATGTAATTTTTTTGACTTGGGGGTGGGACCCATCTTGGCCACCATTGTCTTTATGGATTGAATGATAAAAAGAGCACCTCACGTGGATTCTGAACCAAAGGCTCTGTCCAACCACAATAAAAGAAACAAACCCTTCTGTAGTCATTTGCTCCAATTTACAGTGTAGGCCACCCTCAGTCTTTTCTTTGTAAATTTTGGAATAATAACATTCAACTAACCACCCATTTTTTGACTATCAATTTCATCATTTCTTTTTAAAAGTAATTCAAGATTATATTCACAACTTAACATAGTATTCATCATAGGAGGTGGGGTTTCATTTAATTTATAAACACTTAACCTAAGGGGGCAAAATGTATTAGTTAATAGATTGGCAATATATATATATATATATATATATATATATATATATATATATATATATATATATATATATAT
>NC_044917.1:11932446-11953517 GCF_003576645.1 Ipomoea triloba | reverse complement strand
ATATATATATATATATATATATATATATATATATATATATATATATATATATATATATATATATATATATATATATAAGGTCAGGTTCTTGTGTGAACAGGGCTTCCTGTGGTGCCGCACAATCAGGTTCTTGTGCATTTCATTTTGGCGCATTTCTAAACAATGTGTGGTGCATTTATGCGTACCTAATGGTTCAATCCGCACTAACCACACAAGAAGTCCTGCCTGCATTTGATCCACTACACACACGCACACACACACATAAATTCTTATCATCACGAGCTAGACTTGAACCAGTGAACTACCTCACCTTTCATTCTCACCGTGACTTTAAAAAAGAAAGAAGAAAAGGAATGAGGAGTTGGCGTCGTTTAACAGATTGCTTACTTACCAAGCGATCCTGACCGAACTCGCCAAAAAATAACAATAGAAGAACTTGTTCCTGCTACGAGAGTGGAGCCGAAGACATCGTTATCTGAGGAGGGAGTTTTGTTGTCTGTCTCCAATATAAATTTCTTGTCAAAAGTTTATTCTAGATTAGATATTAGAGTTGAAAAAGATTAAACTAATGATGATCTTTTTAATTAGTCGGTCTCGTAATGTAAACTGTGTATTGTTTTTCATAATTCTTGATTAGATATATTAATATCAAAGAGTTGAGTGTGACACCCCTAATCTTGCAATTAGTATAAAATTGGTACTGAGATTTATTAAAAAAAAAAAATTATCTCATATGGGAGCAGTCAAGAAAAGTTGACAATCAACCATATTATATAATATTATAGTTAAGATTGTCATGTCTTTTACTCGATCTTGAAAAACAAAATGAAACAATACAAATATTAGATGAGTAAATTAAATATAATTTGTGTCAACTACAAGTATAACCATCCAACACTACAATTCCAAAATCAATAGAGAAAAACATATATCCTAACCTAAAAGTACGTACTAATACAATATATATATGCACATACACTTATAAAGGGTGCCTCCTCTTGTCAATCCACAAGCTAATTAAAGGCACTCTCCTACCTAATTTGATTGTATGATTATACAATAGAAATAATTATTATTTTTCGTGTAACTTCGCGATGTATAATTTATAGTGTAATTTTGCAATTAAAATATCATAATTTTCATGTAGTATTTCCAGTGTAACTTTGCAATACATAGTTTTTAATGTAAAATATTCAACTTATCAATATCATTATAGTTTTACTTTTAGCCAAATTAAAATGTAGTTATATTAACCCATAGATTGTCTCTTTTAATTTTTTTTTCTTCTTTTTTTTTTTTGTTTCTTTTTTCTAAAGAAACCAGAATTTGATTCACATTCTAAAAACACAAATAACTAGAAATCATACTGATTCAATTTCAATTTGAATCCATAGCCTAAAAATTTTATTTGTAATAAAAAAAATTTATTGATATCATATGGCGGCCCATTTTGCATGGAGGTTCTACAATCACCATCTTGCTGCATATTAGTCAAAATAAATATAAATAAATAAATGCGAATGACCTTGTGTTCAAGGGGATTAGTGGCATGTAATACTCAAAAAATAAATAAATAAATAAATTATGCTGGAATACTTTAGCATAAAATGACATATTTAAGTGGCTTAAATTGTGCATTTGTAACTGTTGGAATCTTTTAGAATAAAATGACATATTTAAGTGGTTATTTTGTAATACAAATATATGTGGGGTTTGGGTCAGGTCAATGTGGATATATTGTAGGCTCAGAATAAATAATAGGTGAATGAGAAAATGATTCTCAAAATAGACCAATTTGAGTTGAAAAGGGTAGAAAGTTAAGACTTAGAAGAAGCACTTATCCTATATTGATTTCAGAAGTGAATCGATTTGTACCCATTTGATATTTCATACCCATTTGAGATCATCTTCTTTTCCCATATTACGTGGAAAAAAGTCACCATAAATGTAACAATAAGGAATTTCGTATCTAAATATGATCAAGAGAGTGAACCATGGATCTAGCTCACCCACCAAGGCTATAGGAATGACTTGAATCTTATTCATAACCTGAGTGGGTAAAAAAACTCAAGCTTGTTTAAATTTCATGTCCGGTTATCCCGAACAAACTCAATAATATGTTGTGACCCAGATGTTAAGAGGTTTAATTTTCTCGTATATACCAAAAGAAAAACATTTGTAGAGATTATTATTGTGACTTGTGTGTTAGCTATTGATAAATTTTCAGGATGTTTGGAAAACATCTTACTAATCATGTTTTGGTTTATCTGACCCACTTTAGCTATTTTACTAGGTCAAATAGTTAAAATAAGTATTTGGTAAATGACTTTTTGGCTTAGCTTTTTGATGCGCTAAAAATGAAAATGCTACTTGGTGTAGCTTTTTGTATTAGTTTATTGCATTTTCTTTTTAAAAGTCTAATTTGCCTTTATAGTTGTTGGTTATTTCGTGTTTATGTTTTTTCAATTTTTATTCAAATTTAATTTTTTTAATATTGAATTATTTTTATTTAATAAAAAGAAAAACAATAATTAAACTAATTAATAAATAATAACAATGGTGAAAATAACTATAATAATAATAATAATAATAATTTTATTATTATCTAAAAGATATAATTATTTTAAAATTTATACCTAAAATTAAAATTAATTTAAGGATAATTCGATAAATAAAATAATAGATTCATGTTCTTTAAAGTCATTTTACTAATTGCCCGCTCATAATAAACAACTAATTTACCAAACACTTTATTCTACAAACTGCTAATATTACCCGCTATTCAAAATAACTAAAACAATCAGCTATCATGTAATAGCTAAGTGTCAATACCACTTTATCATAAGCACAAAATTTATCAAACTCAAAACCCATACTTATGTTAATTGAATTACATGTTTATTCATTTAACGCGATATGATTAATGAATATAAATGCTTAATTTAAAGTGAATTTCAAATTCAATTCCATTTGAAAATTTTTTTTTTTAAAACATGTTTATATATTTAATGTGTAAAATGTTAAACGTTATAGCACTGTTGGATCTATATAAATAATAGTGGATGTATCTACCAATTTATATACCATGGACCATGATTCATATTGTATTGTGAATCTGATACAAAAATTATGTACCTTCAGTTAACACATTATGTACCTACAGTTAACGGTTTCTATACATGTAAACAAATAACTTGATAATTGCTTACACATAATATGATAGTTACAGGTACAGAAACTATCAACTGCAAGTACATAATGTGTCAACTACAGATACAGAATCTGAAGGTTATTTTTGAACCACGAATTACAATGCAAGTAAACCCTCGTTCATGGTATAATTTGCTGTGCCCCCAATTAGGTATAAAAGATACTATACATTGTAGCACAAACAACGGTAACATATAGCATAAAATGCCATGTTAATTTATAGTAAACCAACTTTTAAAACAGCTTAAGAAAATATTCATAATAATAAAGGTGATTTACGGGGCACATTAGATTTACAAATGATAGCTAGTAAACTTTACTATTGGAAAATTCACGTGTTTACTAACACGAGTGTACTGAAAGTCAAAAAATAACTTTTTTCTATTTTGTTGAAAGTAAAATAAAAAAAAATCTATTTGATTCATGTTAATATGAACCTAAATCTGTTATAAATTTATTTTTATAAAATATTAATTATTTTAATAATTATTATTATTATTAAAGAGTATTATTTACATTAAAATAAAATTAGATAATAGTTATAAGGAATAATAATAATTGTTATAATAAAAAGATGTACATAAATAATTTTTAACTTATAACTTATAATAATAAAAATAAATACATAAATTGAAAAATATAATAATTTTGAACTATATAAATTGAAAAAATTAGCTTTTTTCAGATGTCGGATAAACTGGGTCAAGATTTTTGTTATTTAGCTTCGCTTGGCCAAACTTAATTATATTTACTCATATATTGATAAATGTAATAATTTTAACTAAAGAAATTTAAAAAGTAAATAAAATAAAAAAATTGGGTCGCAGACTACACAAAAAATTTTATTGTTTAGTGTAGTCCAAGCCAGCGTAAGTCATCATGGACCAGAGTGCATGTAACACTATGTATCCTAACACATTCTTATTTTTTCTACTTATTCAATTTTTCAACTTAAATTTATTTTTCTTTTTCTTTTTTTCAAATAAAACTAATGTATAAAAAATATTTCATTAAAAAGTTCTTATTGGATGGGATCTTTTAAAGGAAACGCATCATATTGACATAATTATTTTTATAAAAATAAATCTATATGTACATAAAGTCATTATTTTAGTAATAATATGTATGTACATTAAACTTTCTTTTTATGAATATATAAAAATAATATTATGGACCTACTATAAAATTAATGGAATGCACAGGATGCACATTTAGTTTAATATTCATGGACATTAAGGTTTAGGTCGGGTTATAGACATGTAAACAAAGGAAAAAAAAAATTTGTGTGAGACTGTCTCATGGATCCTTAGCTTGTCAATGAGACGAGTTTGGTCAAGATGAAAATGTGATACTTATATTGAAAAATGTAATATTAATCAGAAATAAAGTATTTGTTACTTATAATAAGGGAAAGTATAATACTATATAGGAAATAAGGCTTCGAAATTCCCTAAAAAATGGAGAAATAAAACCCACGAAAGGTTAAATAATTCTGGAAAAAAAATAAGAGGACGAAGGTGCAGTGGATAATATTTGGGTAGGTTGTAAGTACGAGTCGAGTTGCACTCTCTCCTTAAAACCTTATTTTACCGCCTCCCAAGGTGCTAGGAGCATTGCGGTCTAGATTTCCCAGGATAAAACGTACTACGATTCTAACGTTTGAGCACTCAAACTTAGAACCGGGCGAACGAGAACGCGGGATGAACACAGATGGCTTGAAAGAAGGAGGAGCAGAGTTTCGAAGAAAAACAAATTTCTGAGTTGTGTTGCTGTACAAAATCTGCTGCTCAACTTGGAATATATATATAGCAGAAAAGAGGATTAATAGCATTAATCATGGCATTCAAAACTTGGTTTAATAACCATGGTGTAACCTACAAAACAGCCCTCCACCAACAGAGATTAACTCTGCTACTAACAGTCCACTAACAAGAAAATAATTCTGGAAATAATGATTTGAATTAATATGAAATTAATTCCACAATACAAAGAGTTAGTTTCCTGAACAGACATAGTTTAAGTGAATCGACTCTACGAGAGGTCACTCTAGTTACGTGCGAAATATCGCGTGCGAGAGATCAGCTTCATCTGCAGTCGCGACCTCTTGCGAGACATAACTTATTCGGCCGCGAAAGATCAATTTTGTGCATAGCAGTCCGCGAGAGATCAGATCTTATCTTTCGCGGTCCATGGTTGCTTTCGCAGACTATGCTAGATGGAAAACATATTCAAAAATCTAGCATATTTCTGGACCACATTCATGCCAGTGTACACGAGGTAAACTTTTTCAGACTCATTTTGGGATTTGATTTAACCCCCCCCCCCNTCATGCCAGTGTACACGAGGTAAACTTTTTCAGACTCATTTTGGGATTTGATTTAACCCCCCCCCCCTGCCCCCTCTACGCACGAGAGTGAGTCTCTATGCTATACAAGTCAATATACCTTAAAAAGGCTCTTGTATAAATAGTTGTGCAAACCCACTTTTCTAACCAGTGTGAGACAAAGCTACTTAAACTTTTCAACATTCAAATTCCATCTCAAATGGGTCTACTTTGAGAACCAATTTTTATTCACTCATTATCCATTTTGAGCGTACAATATATCAATCTCTTTGTCTAACTACGAATAAACTGAATCCACTTTGACCCGACCCAAATCGGATGTGGACCGCACTTTTATTTGTACCACAAAATGGCCATTTAAAATGCCATTTATGCTATTTTTCCAACAATCCCCCACATGAATGCAAATTGATGTTCGGGGTATTTTAAAATTAGAAACAATTGTGTTCAACGGTAGATCCCTGCATAGCAAAGGTAGGTGTTATCCTTTGAACCTTGCCTTGTGAAGATATATTTACTCTACTAGATGTACGGTAGAACGCGATGTCTTTGAACCGATTGTCGTTTGTGTAGACGATGATATGCCTCACACATGAACCTTCCAACCACACTCTATTCTCATGACTATGCCCGTTTAGGTCGTGGGTCACCGTTCCTAGTTGATGCGTACACGGATTGCTTCCCGCAATAAGTGCACACTCAAGGAATCACTCAAGAACCTTTCGTGTCCAAAAGAGGATCTTACCTTGTAGACTCTTGGATTTTGAGATCCCAACTCTACAAATGCCTCACCAAACTAACAAATAATACTCTCAACCCTTAGATTATTAAGCAAGGCTAAGAATTAGAGTATTAGGAATCTAGCACTAGAATTAAGATACAAAAATAAAATTAGCTATATAATATGAGTAATAGTATTCTTTTTGGGTTTTTGGATATGTGTGTGAATATAAAGAACAAGATAAAGGGATAAACTAGCTTCTCACTAGCCTACCAAGATTGAATGCTTCTCACAAACAACCTAAACTTCAATGCACTTCTCATGCAAAGAAAAGAGAGAAATTTCACTCAAATTGAATTCTTACAAGGTGTGTCTCAAACCATTGGGTTTATGGGGTATTTATAGGGGAAAATAAGGTATTAAATATTCTAGGTCACTAATCCCACCCAAAATAAAAAATTACAACTTTGTAAAAGTAATTCCCACCCAAAATTAAAAATACAAAATAATTTCCCACCCAAAATTAAAATACAAAATAATTTCCCACCCAAAATTAAAAATACAACATTTTGCAAAAGTAATTTCCACCCAAAAATAAAAAATACAATTCTTGCAAAGTAGTTTCCCACCTAAAAAAAATACACCTTGCAAATAATTTCACACCGGGAAATTTGATCTGATACTGAAGTCTGAATTGTCTTCAAAAGTTTTTATGTGAAGACAATTGAATAGAATTATTTTTCCAGATTGATCTTCTTCTTCACAAAAAGATGTTGGACTCCANCCAGGGTTCCTTAGGAACAATTAATGGTGTGTATAACCCTTGGGGGAGAGATCGTGATTTAGCTTGTTTGCAAGTAACTCATTTGCTAACAAACAATTCCACGTCCCTTCTTAACTTGGGCCAAAAGAAGTGTCCATGTAGGACTTCATAAGTTTTAGTCACACCGAAGTGTCCCATTAATCCACCACTATGGGCTTCCTTAATAAACATTTCTCTTAAAGAACAATTTGGCACACACAATCTATTTTCTTTGAACAAATATCCATCAAGTAGATAATATTTGCCAATTGGAGTTGTAGAACATGCCTTATATTTTTCTGCAAAATCAACATCATTACTAAACACTTCTTTGAGAAATTCAAAACCAAGTAATTTGGCTTGGAATGATGAAAGTAGAGCATACCTTCGAGATAAAGCATCAGCCACTCGGTTTTCCTTACCTTGTTTATACTTGATAACATACGGAAATGCTTCAATAAACTCAAGCCATTTCGCATGTCTCTTGCTTAACTTACCTTGCCCCCTAAGGTGTTTGAGTGCCTCATGATCGGAGTGTATGACAAACTCTTTAAACCATAGGTAATGCTCCCAAGTCTCAAGAGTTCTTACAAGTGCATATAACTCCTTATCATATGTAGAGTAATTAAGTGCAGGACCACTTAATTTCTCACTAAAGTAGGCAATAGGATGTCCTTCTTGCATAAGAACAGCTCCAATACCTATCCCAGATGCATCACACTCAATCTCAAAAGTTTTATCAAAGTTTGGTAACGAAAGTACCTGAGCAGAACACAATTTTTCCTTGAGGGTTTGAAAGGCTTGTTCTTGTTTAGGGCCCCATTCAAATTTAACATCTTTTTTTACAAGTTCATTCAATGGGGCTGCAATTGTACTGAAGTCCTTGACAAATCTCCGATAGAAACTGGCAAGACCATGGAAACTACGGACTTCAGTTGCTGTTTTTGGTGTTGGCCAATCTCGAATTGCATGTATCTTGGTCTCATCTACTTCAATGCCTTTAGAACTTACTATAAAACCAAGAAAAACAACACTTTCCACACCGAAATAGCATTTCTCAAGGTTAGCATACAATTGTTCTCTTCTTAAAACAAGAAAGACTTCTTTAAGATGTATTATACGCTTTTGAGGGTCTTTGCTGTAAATGAGAATATCATCCCAATACACAACAACAAATTTTCCAATAAAATTCCTAAGAACATGGTTCATCAATCTCATGAAGGGGCTAGGGGCATTTGTTAATCCAAACGGCATAACTAACCATTCATAGAGACCATTTTTAGTCTTGAAGGCAGTTTTCCATTCATCTCCCTTTTGCATTCTAATTTGATGATAACCTCTTCTTAGATCTATTTTACTGAAAATTTCAGCCCCATGCAATTCATCAAGCTTTTTTTTTTTTTTTTTTTTTGTAAGAAACAAAGAAAGTAGAAGAAGTATATGTGATAGAAAGAAACAGAGCACATTAATTTCAGGTAATGCTTAGATATAAATTCAACAATTCAAACTAAAAATCAAACCAACCTTATCCTTTCTTTTTTTTTTTTTTTTTCTTTGCTTTTTTTGTTTTGTTTTTTTTTTTTTTTTTTTTTTTTTTTTTTTGTTTTTTAACAAACCTCCAATAAAGTAAACTTCAACTAAATTAAAAATACAATAGTAGAATAGATTAAAAGAAGCTTGATGGTATCTAACCTTTATAAGGTAACCAAATCAAAGCTATGAATATAAAGAGTAAAAGTACGGAAATGAATAAAAAAAAATAGACACAATAGTAGATATGAAATTTAAAGTAGCAAGGAAGAGTAAATATGAACTTTAATTAAGATAGCAATAATAGAATAAAGCAAGAACGTAACGGATATAAGGGAAAAGGAAATGGAACAACAGTAAATATGAAATTACAGATAGGAATAATGGAATAAGAGAGAGAAAAAAAAGGAAATTAAAGATAGGAATGATAGAATAAGAAGAAAAAAAAAAGGAACTTGGCTCTGATACCAAACTGATGCGTACACGGATTGCTTCCCGCAATAAGTGCACACTCAAGGAATCACTCAAGAACCTTTCGTGTCCAAAAGAGGATCTTACCTTGTAGACTCTTGGATTTTGAGATCCCAACTCTACAAATGCCTCACCAAACTAACAAATAATACTCTCAACCCTTAGATTATTAAGCAAGGCTAAGAATTAGAGTATTAGGAATCTAGCACTAGAATTAAGATACAAAAATAAAATTAGCTATATAATATGAGTAATAGTATTCTTTTTGGGTTTTTGGATATGTGTGTGAATATAAAGAACAAGATAAAGGGATAAACTAGCTTCTCACTAGCCTACCAAGATTGAATGCTTCTCACAAACAACCTAAACTTCAATGCACTTCTCATGCAAAGAAAAGAGAGAAATTTCACTCAAATTGAATTCTTACAAGGTGTGTCTCAAACCATTGGGTTTATGGGGTATTTATAGGGGAAAATAAGGTATTAAATATTCTAGGTCACTAATCCCACCCAAAATAAAAAATTACAACTTTGTAAAAGTAATTCCCACCCAAAATTAAAAATACAAAATAATTTCCCACCCAAAATTAAAATACAAAATAATTTCCCACCCAAAATTAAAAATACAACATTTTGCAAAAGTAATTTCCACCCAAAAATAAAAAATACAATTCTTGCAAAGTAGTTTCCCACCTAAAAAAAATACACCTTGCAAATAATTTCACACCGGGAAATTTGATCTGATACTGAAGTCTGAATTGTCTTCAAAAGTTTTTATGTGAAGACAATTGAATAGAATTATTTTTCCAGATTGATCTTCTTCTTCACAAAAAGATGTTGGACTCCAATCTGTTTGCACAAAAGTGTTAAAAGCCTCTTGAATCTTCCTTGACTTAGATCTTGTTACCGGGCCACTCGAGACTTTTAATGGATCATTTATTTGTTGCATTCCGGTCTCATCACTAGTTCTACAAGAGTTTCTAAAGAATTGAGCTCAGTTCAATTCTCCTTTGAAGCGACCTTCAATTCTCTCTCACATAGGTGATTCTTTCCCGAGTATCCTGCATACTCAACATATGTCAATCGACATTCGAATCATTAAAGCATCAATGTGCTAACCTCGTGCGGGAGTCACTGTTCTAACGAGGAGTAGTAGGGAGTCCGAGACCCCCACAGTGACTCACATCGTTCCATAATTTAGTTGTCCCATTGAACATATGTGCCAGCTAGGTTAGGTATCCACTATAGAAATTTTATTCCAAGGGCTTTAGACCCATTCCTCGTGTCAACTTCTCCACAACTTCTTTGCTCAACCCTTTGGTCAGCGGATCCGCTATATTGTCTTTTGACTTTACGTAGTCAATCGAGACAACACCAGTTGTGAGAAGTTGTCTAATGGTATTATGTCTATGACGTAAATGTCTAGACTTACCATTATACATATGATTTCGTACTCTCCCAATTGTGACTTGACTATCACAATGCACACATATTGGAGGTACATGTCTTTCCCAACTAGGAATATCTTCCAGAAAATGGCGTAGCCATTCAGCCTCTTCATAACACTTTTCTAAGGCAATCATTTCATATTCCATCGTGGATCTGGCTATTACAATTTGTTTGGAAGATTTTCACGCAACGGCTACACCGGCTAGTGTAAACACGTAGCCACTCGTGGATTTAGAATCCTTAATATCCGATATCCAGCTAGCGTCAGTATATACCCTTAAAGTATAGCAGGATATCTTGTGTAGTGCAGTCCAAGGTCACGAGTATACCTTAAGTATCTCATAACCTTTACTATTGCCTTCCAGTGCGTCTCACCAGGGTTACTCGTATACCTACTGAGTTTACTAACCGCAAAGGCAATATCCGGCATAGTACAGCTCATAAGATACATCAAACTATCAATAACCCGAGCATATTCTACTTGAGAAATGCACTCTCCGTGGTTTTTGGTTAGTTGAACGTTCGTATCAAATGGTGTCTTAGTCAATTGACCATCATCCTTGTTAAATTTTGCAAGGATTTTATCAACATAATGCGATTGGCTCAACACAAGACCATTAGGTCTTTTAATGATCTTACCCCGAGGATTAAATCAACCAAACCCATATCCTTCATGTCAAATCACGCATTTAACATGTTTTTGGTAGACTTGATCATCCGATCATTACAACCAAAGATGAGAATATCATCCACATATAAACAAAGAATGACATATTTGTCTACCGTTTCCTTAACGTAGACACATTTGTCACTTTCGTTTATTTTAAACTCATTGGTTTACATCGCGTGGTCAAACTTCTTGTGTCATTGCTAAGGCGCTTGTTTTAAACCATAAAGCAATTTAACTAACTTACGTACTTTCTTTTCTTGGCCCGGAATATATACAGAGGCGCTTGTTTTAAACCATAAAGCAATTTAACTAACTTATGTTTCTTGGCCCGGAATATATATACAGTGGACGAGAGGATTAATAGCATTAATCATGGCATTCAAAACTTGGTTTAATAACCATGGTGTAACCTACAAAACAGCCCTCCACTAACAGAGATTAACTCTGCCACTAACAAGAAAATAACTCTGGAAATACTAATTTCGTAATGCTGGAAAACATATTAAAAAATATGGCATACATGAGTCAAGCCTTTTCAGACTCATTTTGAGATTTGATTTGTATCCCCCTGCGCGCGAGAGAGAACCTCTATGCTATACAAGTCAATATGCCTTAAAAAGGCTCTTGTATAAATAGTGGTGCAAACCCACTTTTCCAACTAATGTGGGACAAAGCTACTTAAGCTTTTCCACATTCAAATTCCATCTCAAATGAGTCTACTTTGAGAACCAATTTCTCATTTACTCATTATCCATTTTGAGCGTACAATATATCAAACTCTTCATCTAACTATGAAGAACCCGAATCCACTTTGACCTGAACTAAATCAGATGTGAACCGCACTTATATTTGTACCACAAAATGGCCACTTAAAATGTCATTTATGCTATTTTCCAACATACTATACTTTTGAAAGAATGTAATACTTTTACATTTTTATTTAGTATTTTACATGGTCTCTTATAAGTAACAAACATTTTATTTCTAATTAGTATGGAGTATTATATTTTTCAGTATAAGTATTATATTTCCATCTTGACACGATCTGTCTCACAATAAAAAATGATTCGTGAGACAGTCTCACAAGAGAGTCACTCTAAAAAAAATATTATGAACATAGTACAACATAAATTTTATTAAACACGCATGAGCGTCATAGTATAATGTTTATGTGTATTAAGCTTTTTTTTTCTTTTTTTTTTAATATGAACATCATATAGAAGGAACATTATAAACCTCCTACAGAGTTAATAGAAATAATATGATGTACGTTTAGTGTAGTGTTTACAAACATTAATGTTTAGGTACGATGAGTGCTATTAGACATGATATTTTTGTAATATAATATTTATGTGCATTAAACTTTATTTTTTTTATGAACATATATAAATAATAATATAAATCTAATATAGAGTGAATGAAAATACATATGATGTACATTTAGTTCAGTGGTTATATATGGACATTAATGTTTATGTTTATAGACATATAGAACAAATATTATGAACATAGTACATGACAATGTTATTAAATATAATGCACTAATTGACACTTAATATAAAACGACATCATTTTGGATTAATATCCACCATGCATGCAAGGTTGACCCTGGTCCGCGATATAATTTATTGGTTAATTATTAGTGACTACCAAAGACTTTATTGTCAAGTAACATAAATGTGGTTCTCCCAAATGGAAGGTCACAAATTTAAACCTTAATAGCGGCATTGATTCTTTGTGGGTTAATAGTACTAAAAAAAAAAAAAAAAAAAACTATTAGCGGCTAGAATGGAACTTAATTCATTTCGAGTTACATGTATATAAAATTAAATTTACATCATTTTGAGTTGAGTATATAATTTTTACCAACTCACTCAATTATGCTTATTAGGAGTTTGTGACCCAGTTTCATAAGGAGTCTTTTGTTACTTCCTCAGCTGTCAACTCCTCCTATATATGATCCCAATAATTTTCTAAAATCTATAAATAGTGTGTATATCCTGAATAAAAATAACAAAAATGGAAAAAGCAAAGGGAAACATCAAAATCAAAATCAAAACCACAGCATACACACAATATTTTTTTTTTAAAATTTTAAATTTTCTCTCTCTCTTTTTGACGCATTCCAATCAATATTTGTCAAAAGACAGATAGAAAAGAGGCCAACAAAAGCATATATTTTCTTTTTCCCCTTTGTTAAAAATTTTAGCTTTCTAAAGCTCTCATCCCCTATGAATAATTCCCACTCATTATCTTTGTTGCTTAAAGCTTTCCCTCTTCCCTTATCCTCTCTCTCTCTCTCTCTCTCTCTTCATTGCCAAATGCCAATCCAACACATACATACATACATCAAATGAACCAACCACAATATAGCCTTAGAGAGAGAAGCTAAACTCAAGTAAGGAAAAGAGAGTATTCTCATAATAATTCCATTCTCCAGAGAGTGAGAGAGAGAGAGAAGAGAGAGCCCACAAGAATTTAATAAGGTTTTGTCGCTGTTTCTATCTTTAAATTAAATAAAAAAAAATGAAATATTGAGAGAGAAAAGAGAAAGAGAAAGAGAAATAGAAAAGGTTTTTCATTTGAGTAGTAGTGTTTAGATTTATATAAATCTATTATTCTGTCACGCATGTGATCATGGAACGAGGAGGTGATGATCATCTCCACCACCACCATCACCACCACCACCACCATAACCGCCGCCCGACTTTTCCGTTCCAATTGCTGGAGAAGAAAGAGGACGAAGCATGCTCCAGCAGCTCGTCCTCCGCCACTACCACCACCACTACCACCGCCATCGTCCCGTATCCTTCTCTCGCAATCTCCTCCTCCGTCGATACTAGCGGAGCAAACCCTAACGCCGCCGCTGCTTCGGCGGAGCCGTCGAAGAAGCCGCCGCCGAAGCGGACGTCGACGAAGGACAGGCACACGAAGGTGGACGGGCGGGGGCGGCGCATCCGCATGCCGGCGCTCTGCGCCGCCAGGGTTTTCCAGCTCACCCGCGAGCTCGGCCACAAGTCCGACGGGGAGACCATCGAGTGGCTGCTCCAGCAAGCCGAGCCGGCCGTGATAGCCGCCACGGGAACCGGCACGATTCCCGCCAATTTCACGTCGCTTAATATTTCCTTGCGGAGCTCCGGGTCGAGCATGTCCGTGCCGTCCCAGCTACGATCTCAGTATTTCAACCCTAACTTCTCCCTCTCGCAGCGGCGGAGCCTCTTCCCGGCCGGAATCGGGTTATCGCCGGCGGATAACTCCGCCACCACGCTCCTCAATTTCCAAGCGGCCAATATCAACATCAATAACCCTAGTATGAACCTCTCCGCCGCCAAGCCGGAGCTCCGCGACAATTCGATCGATTTGACGGAGCCGACGGCGGAGGAGGAAGAGAGCATCGGGCGGAAACGGCGGCCGGAGCAAGATTTACAGCACCAAATGGGGAGTTATCTCCTGCAATCCAGCGCAGGGACGATGCCCGCGAGCCACGCTTCCGTACCGGCAAATTTCTGGATGGTAACTAATTCAACAAACCCCGTAATGGGCGGGGCGGGCGGCGATCCAATATGGACGTTTCCGTCCGTTAGTAACAACGCGGCGGCTTTGTATAGAGGCACGATGTCTAGTGGGTTGCATTTTATGAATTTTCCCACGCCGGTGGCGCTGCTGCCAAGTCAGCAACTCGGCGCCAATATTGGCGGCGGCGGCGGCGGAAATGGGCTGGGAGAAGGGCAGTTAGGCATGTTTGCGGGGCTAAACCCGTATCATCGCTCCGGCGGCGGCGGCGGCGGCGTATCTGAATCTCAGGCCAGTGGCTCTCATTCACACCACGGCGGGGATGATCGCCCCGACACCACAAGTTAACATTCACCGAGTCATGAGACGATATTCATCGGAATTCATGAAGCTGTTCATCAATCCCTCCACTTATGTTGTGTAGTTTGGATGTTTAAACATACACGTGAGGTTTGATTAATTATTTTCTCTCAAATTTCAGTTTTAATTTTTGTTTCTTTTTCTTTTCTTTTCTTTCTTTCTTGCTTAATTCCCTCTGATTTTTATTCCTTTTTTTTTCCTTAATTTTCTTGTGTGATTAGTATGCCTGCCGGTTTTAAGGTTTGGAGAAGGCAAGAGACTGAAATATCATTTGATTTTTCCATTTAATTTACACAAATATATGGTTTGTGGAGTTCTTTAGCATCTTTATTTTCACAATTTCACTTTATAAATTTGCTCTTCTTTTTTGCATGGTAATTTAACCCAAATATATATATATCTCATTTCAACTCAGAATTTCTTTATTTGTAAGAGTTTAAACCCAGCATGATAGACAATTCACATGTAACCTTTTACAGATTCACGTGTTTCTTACATATATGTTCTATCTAGTGCATAACTAATGGTAAAAACTTTTACTCAAAAAATAATTTAGGTTATAAAACTATAATAAATTTAAAATAAAAATCACCGGGCACTTTCCCTTTCCCTTTCCCTCTCCTCTTGTTATAACCTTTGATCCGTTATTGCTTAGTTAGACGAGACATTGGATCTTGTAAATATTTTAACTTTAAATCAACCTGGATATTTCTTGTTAGCTAGGTATTTACTACTTTTAGTAAAATAGCCAAGCAATATAAACATCTGGTTTTAAATATTTAAGTTATAAATTCGATTTTAGCATCCACATATATATATATATATAGTTAACACCTTAACGGTTGCCTTCGGGGCTTAGCTTAGTTGGTTTCATCGCCTAGCTTAAAGATTATGATGGGAGGCAGCAATGTGAGTAGTGTTGGAATGGATCCCTTATGCGCACATAAAAATTAAGATCTGGTGGACTAATTGTGCAACTCGCAATTTACTAAAAAATACCTTATGCACATATGAAAACTAATATCTAACCGGAGGGCTGACTGCGCCACTGGCGAGTCTAAAAAAAAATTGAGTTAACAGTTATTGTGTTATAATTTTATTGGAATTTGATTAAGAATATAATAGAGGGCCTATTTGTGACCTATAACATAGGGAATGTAACAGTACGATTTGCAACATTGTTGGAGGAATGGATTGAGAAGAAATAAAATTTCTTTTCTCAAATTGATTGTATGTTGTGATCCCTTCTGTCACATTGAATAAATGGCTAATAGCATGTCTTGATTAAAAATTTATTTTAAAAAAAAATTAATATTTTGGAGTGAAGCTCCTTAACACGGATATGGGCTGGGTAACAGGAGTTGTGGGCCCCCATACCTTATCAGCTCCAGATATTGGCTCAGGTGGTGTGGCCCACATGTTCATCATCCCCTCTACCAATGCACACATATATAAAGAAAATTGGTTATAGGTAGAAAATAAAAATACAAATATATTTCTATTTTTTTATAATTATTTTTTATATTTGAATATTCTAATTTTGATAGGTTAATACTAAATTTAATTAACCATCTTAGTTCGCATGAGTGGCTATGCATTCACATATCTTAAGAGAAATTGGGAGATCAATCCCCTCTCGTATAATAAAACCAATCTCCAAAATTAAGAGTTTAAAGATGTCTCCTACGGTTAAGATCTGTTCACAATATCTTGTGGTCTAACAACAAAAAATACTCAATTTAATTTTTCAAACAATTTTCCGATTGTATAATCTGATGGGTATAAAAGATTATATAAAATAGTATTGACTGGTCTATCATGAAACTTTTTTTAAAAAAAAAAAAGGTCTATCTGTAGATTTGAGTTTAATTGTGAGGGGCTCTGTGTGCGTAAATGTGTATATTTTGATATAGTATAAAGTTGTGGATCCAAGATATAGACCGATGAAGTCAGAAAACCTGAACCAATAAAAAATAAAAATAAAAAAAAAGTCATAAGTTGAAACATGTCAAAATATGTGTAACAGTAATAAGTTAAAATATTTATCTACACTGATAAGGTTGTCTCCATCATTCATTCGTACTAAATTCAATACAAATAATAGTACAACGAAATATATTACACATGATAAAGTTTTATCCAGCCTTCAAATTTTATAATGTTGATTGTAAATATGTCCTTTGCTAATAAAAAAAAATGGTGCATATCACTCTTTATTTTTAACAATTGACATTGTTACGATATATATATATATATTGGTGAAGTGGGCCAACAGAATGCCTATACAACTTTATCAAAAATAATAAGGTTCAGTGTTAAAAATATGCTTAAATTAATTTGGTAATAAGTTAGATTTATTTACTTTGGGCTATATGGTTATGTAGGGTAATGACTGAGAAATAGGTGGGTGGACGTTGGTGTATATTACCATGTATACTACTAATACAAGTTCATTTTTAGCATACTGAATATTCAATTTTAGACAATATATTAATATGCGGTACACTAAAAAGTAAAAATAGACATGTAGTGACAAATTATATCGTGAATCAAAGTTCACCTTGCATAGTGGACTTTGGTCTAAAACGGTGTCGTTTTATATTAATTATGTGTCATCTAGTGTAATGGGCACAGAGGCTAAGGACCGAGTCGGCATACTGCACAACTGGGTTTATTAGTGATCAAAGGCTGCGGTAGGTGCTTGGAGGTGGATTGTTTGTGTCGGTCAGGTCGGTAGAGTTCATCCCCTGCTCAATTTAAGACGTGGTATTGTGGCTTACCATGGAGGAATGTGGTTAAATGGTTACTGTACACCTACTTATCACCAATTGGCCTGGTTTTAAGAAGGATATGGCAACCAGATAACCAAAAAGCTTAGTAGTTAAGCGTGCTTGACTTACAAGATGGGTGACCTACTAGGAAGTAAGCATAGTGTAACGCTGAAATCCATCAATTGGTATTAGAGCCAAGGTCACAGGTTTGAATCGATGGCGAGGTAGAGCCAAATCCAGTCTTGAATGGTAGGGCTTTGTGACCAAAGGGTGTCAGGTATGCTACGCAACTGGGCTTTGTGCCGGCCGTGTTCAGTCCCTACTCGATTTGAGACGTGCCATTATGACTTATCATGGAGAAATGTGTGGTTAAATGGTTAATGTCAACTTCGTGCGTGGTTAAGCGTGTTTGAAATCCGTCATAATGCATTATATTTAATAACATCATCATGTACTATACTCATAATATTTGTTCTATATGTTTATACACCTAGGTTTTGTAGGCCTAAACCTTAATGTCCATAAACACTAAACTAAAAGTACGTGCGTCATATCTATTTTGGCACATCATATTTAATAAGGAGTAACATTCATCATATATGTATCATGTTCAAAATATTTGTTCTATATGTTCATAAACACTAAACTAAATGTACATCATATGTATTTCCATTCATTCTATATATAGTAGGTTCATAACGTTCTTTCTATATGTTCATAAAAACAAAGCATAATGTACATAAACATTACACTATAGCTGCATAATGTTTAATAACATTCATCATGTACTATATGCATAATATTTGTTTTATATGTGCATAACCCTAAACCTTCATGTTTATAAACACTAAACTAAATTTACATCATATGCATTTTCAATCATTTTATAGTAGGTTCATAATGTGTTTTCCATATGTTCATAAAAACAAAGCTTAATATGCATAAACATTAAACTAAAAAAATTAAATATATATAAATATGAGTGTCATTTAAAAGATCTCAATTAGAATTTTTTTTAATGATATATTTTTTATGAATTAATTTCAAGATCTGTTAGGCCAGAAACCTAGAAATTATTTTTTGAAAAATGATTTTCAAAAAATGAATCATTTTTTAAAAAATAATTTAATTTTCTAATGTTTGGTGAAAGTAAAAGTTATCTTCTTATGTTTGGAAACAAGTTAAGAAATTATTGTTTTTTATTTCCTTCATTTTCCTGGAAATGAACATATAATAATAATAATAATAATAATAATAATAATAATAATAATAATAATAATAATAATAAGAATAAGTGGTGGACTGGTTTGTGGTGGTGATAATAATGATTCAAAAATTAGCTTGAAAAGATATAAAAGAGAAAATAAATACAGGAAAATAAAGAATCTAAAAAATGTCGTCCGACTAAAAATCTAAGAAAACATTTTCTGTCAAATTGAATTTTTTTTTCCATTGACCATAATGAATATGTTCCTTTGATTTTATTTTTATTGAATACATACCCAAACACGGGAAATTATGGAAAATAACTTCGAGAAGTCATTTTCCAAATTTTCAAATAGATCCTTATTTGTATAAAAAGAAAATGATAAAATAAATTTAAGTTGAAAAAATGTATAAGGAGTAAAAATATGAATGTGTTTGGATCACGTTGGTTTATGATATAACTATTGACATGTAGTACCTTTTTTTAAGATAAACGTAGCTATTCCATTAATTCATAACATAAAACGTTTACATCAATTATCAATGAAATGGTAAACCATTCCTTACAGTCAGACATAGAAATAACTTTTCTAATTATACTATAGAAAACTTGAATCGCAGACTGTTTCATAACTATGAAGCTATGTTCCTTCAAGGAGCTTAAAGCTTCTTCAAAGATCTAGGTCTTCGTCATCATTCTTTTTTGCTCGCCCAGGATAAGATCAACACTTGTCGAAACCAAACTAAACGATTTATGCTAATGAAAATGAAAAGCTCGTGAAAGTAAAGAGAGGAAAAATGCTCGTGAAACTAACGAAAGGAAAACACAATAATAGAAAAAAAAAAAAAAAAGTGGGTAAAGTCAAAGTAGGGTTAGGAGTTCAAGACTACCAACACAAACCCCAATACCTACCTACTATTATTTTATTCAAAGGGAGAGAAAATGGAAGAAGAAGATCTGTGGCGGTGGTCGGAGGCGGACGGAACTGCGACAGTGGTCGGGGCGGAAGAAGAGCGAGAGCAAACATGGAAGGTGACCAAAACCGCCGGCTCAAAGCTCTATTAGAGCTCCGGCCGGAGGCCGGCGGTGGAAGCCGAAGTTGAGCAACAGAGAAAGGCGTTTTGTTTTAGAGAGAAAAGGGAGGCAGCATTAGGGTTTGGAACAAAATATTAATGACATGTAGTACCTTAAACATAAATCTTTAATAATATACTAAAAATGAATATTTAGGGTGTTTTTGGTTCATGGAGTTAAAGGTAAGGAATGAGAATAAAAATTATACACATTGTTTGATTGACAACTTTTTAAAATAAAGGTATAGAATTTGATTACCCCTACAATTACAAAACTCATTACATATTTTAAATCAAGTATCATTCCTTTAATTCAGCTTCAACCTCCCTCATTTCATCGCCTTCTCATTTCATCAACTTCAATTCATTACTGCATTACATACTCACTTCATCGCTACTCTTAAGATCAATTGCCTTAATTTTTTGTTTTTATAGTTTTAAAACATTTATTCTGTAAAGTCATATATAACCTAACATCAAAATTGGTAATAATTCCAATTTTACCCTACTACCAAACATGCAAAATACTTTCATTAAAATTCATTCAAATTATCAAGTATTTAATTCCTATTTTGATTTTGATTCCATCTTCAAACCAAACACATTCTTAGATCAGTGATCAATCTTGTAAGGTGGGTCATATTACAAAATATAACAACAATTGGTGGGTGGATAGCTCTTTTCCATTTTATACAGAGGGACATGGGGGCAGTGCTGGCATCATAAAGATCTGTGGTGGGTTTTAATGACCCTACGGGCCTGGCCCACTGAAACACTGATCTGGACCATTCAAAATTCTTGTGGGTCCTCTGTTAATGGGCTCACTGAATGATTAGTTTCAGAGTTAAGAGAAATGTATAGAATCTAGAGGGTCTTTTGAGCCCCCCATGTCTCCCTTCACAAAATAATTTTTGGATGGCAAATTCTAGCCCCCCCCCCCCCCCCCCCCCC
>NC_044917.1:11894135-11932408 GCF_003576645.1 Ipomoea triloba | reverse complement strand
CCCCCCCCCCCCCCCCCCATTTTATATTCTTCAAATTTTAGAGAAGTTCTTACTGATAGGTTAGAATAACGAGTTTAGCTCACTGGTTCAGTAAATAGTATTTGAAAAAAAAAAAAGATTAAATTTTAGGGTGTAGCCTAAGGTTAATACCGCCGGCATGAAAATTTAAGACTGCTTAATACCTAAAGCCAAGGATCGAATCCTTGACCTTCGATTAAAGATGGATGAATTTCTTTTCACTCAGCCAAACCCCTCCAAGTTGAGGTTAGGCATTTTGTTTATAGGTTTTCAAATTAGAACAAAGTACTCTTTTGATAAAATAATTCAAGCAATATTTAATTTAGAGTATGTGATATGTTTTAATATTTGGTAAAGGTGAAACAATAAATAATAATAATTTTTTCTTTTTTATGTTTCTAAATAAACAATGACCATTATTAAAATCATATCACATCATGCATGTCACCCTGCATTAAATAGGGCCACGAAGGGATGAAAATCATCTTTGCATAAAGTATATTGCTTAATTTAATTTTATAATGATGACTTCTGGCATTGCCAAGTTTAGAATTTATAATACGATATTTGCCAAAGTTGAAATAAATTTTCCCTTTTTGAAAAATAAAGAAGCACCATTATAAAAAGAAAAATTTTGATAATAATATTGTACATGGTGGTGGTGCATTATAATAAGGCCATTGCAGGGAGGAAAAAAAAAAGGAAAACTTTTTTACAATTCAGCTTTATTATATTGACCACAATTTTTATTATAAATTTTAGGGAAAAGAGTAAAATAAGCCTCAAATTTTACCTAATTAGGTCCCTAAACTTTTTAAAGTAGTAATTAAACCCAACAAGATTATTTTTGGTGTAATGAAGTCCAAAAACTGATTAGTGACCTGCTATCACAAGTCACTAGGATTCTGATCAACTCCAGCTATATTTCCGACAATAAAGTGATCGGCGATCATTACGATCGCCGATGAATATAATCAATGGCTGAAAAGGCAACCACTGAATTGCCTTCTCCAGTGAGAAGACAACCATTTGGGTTGCCTTTTCACCGGAGTGGTTGCCTTCTTATATTGAGAAGATGACCCAGTGGTTGTCTTCTCTGGCGTTGATTCACCAGCACCATTTCTACAGTCGCCGGTCACTTTGTTATCGAAAATATTGTCGGAGTTGGTCAAAACTCTAGTGACCCGTGACAATAAGTCACTAACTGATTTTTTGATTTCATTACACCAAAATACAATGTTGATAAATTTAATTGTCACTTTAACAAATTTAGGGTCTTAAATAACTTTTTAGATAAAGTTTGAGGACTTATTTTATCATTTTTCCTTAAATTTTATCAAATACTCATATGGCATTATGCCGTTAGCTAATATATCATTACTATTTTAAGTTCGCTAATGAATTGATTGAGTAGGCAAAATCTAATCGCTTCACCCAAAATGATTTTAAGTTATATTTTTTCTTATAATAATAATAATAATAATAATAATAATAATTATTATTATTATTATTATTATTATTGAATGTCTTTGTAAAGCAACAACTCACTGTCCACATCAAGTGGTACATAAATGAGAAAGCCAACCTATCATCTTTTTGACACCCCGAAAAAGGAATAAAATCTAATAAAGATTTAAATTTAAATTCTGCAGCTGTCAAAATATTTTAGAATTCATTATTAATTACAATATTTGTTCTGAATTTTCAAACGAAAAATATTTGCATTACTGGATTTGTACACTAATCTAGGGTGATAATTAATTATTAATTGTTCATCAAATGTCCACCAAATATGAATTTTGATGTTAAATGTAAGAACCACTTTCTTATGGGTCGAATCAAGATGAAAATGTAATACTTATACTGAAAAGTGTAATACAAATAATGAATAAAATGTTTGTTACTTATAGGGAAAGCGTAATACTTATGAGAAAAAATGTACTACTTTTAAATCAAAATAGAAATATATTAGTCAATACATTTTTTCAAAAGTATTACACTTCTCCTAAGTAACAAACATTTTATTCATTATTTTTTGTGGGTGCAGCCCAGGGTTTTTACCGTCAGACATAGTAACTAATCCACTCGTTCAATTGTAGACACTGAGACAACTGACTTGGAGATTTAAGGTTGCTCCATACCCAAAGTCAATAATCGAACTCTTGACCTTTGATTAATATTACTTTTTTTCAGTATAAGTATTACATGTTCATTTTAATCATACCCGTCTCACGGATCCTAACGAAAAAAGATCCGTGAGGCGATCTCACACCAACTTTTGCCTAAATGTAAAAATTATACGAGTAAAAATGTTGTAATTAAAATTAAAGCAAATCGAATTGAATAGAAGGAAGACTTACACTATGTGAGAAGTCAAACTCAAACTTTTAACATCGAAGTTAATGGGCCTATCTCTTGTCTACTGAATTTGAAGTCATTTTTCATACATTAAAGTTCAGTTACTCAGATGATGGGAGGGTATCTCGCTCTACGACACTGACATGCCACCTATCTAAGAAGGTTTATAGCAAAACATATAATTTGTCCATCAGGATCATAATCAAATCTAAATCATTTTGAACGAAGTAAACTTAACTAATTCCTTTGGGCTTAAACTCGAAGTTAATGGCAGATGGAATGTATAATGGCATCTCAATAATAATCGTTTTTAACAAACAAGCTAAGCAGTTAATGTGCAAGTAGGCGCGTGCAGTGCCTGTGCCGAAAACGAGCACAACTACGCTTGCAGTTGGTGTTTCTCTCTCATGCGGATCCCACAAAAAACCAAAATTTTACAAAGAGATCTTGGCGTTTTCTCTTATCTTCTGCCTTCTCTCTCCCACATAACAAAAAAATTTGTAAAAACCAACTAAAAACTAGCTATTGTGAATGTGCTAAGGATCATGAACATTTTCAAAATTTGACTAATATATGTGCTTCTTAGTTTCAAAATTTGTATTTAAATAAATTTTTTTTTTTTTTTTTGAGTTGGGAGGAGTTATTATTGTTGGAGGTGTCATAATATCGAAATAGAAAATTGTCATGGTAGTACAAAAAATGGCACATGGGTTGAAAGCACAAGGTACAACACAGTGGTCCCCTGGAGAGAAAATCTTGTAACCTTGAAATAGTATGATTGAAACTTGCCCAAACCCTCCAACCACTGTCTGGTTTTTGGCACGTAATCCAACAAATGGGCATCCAATTTGGGAGCAAAAATCCCCTTTTTATCTCCTTAATACTCATCAATTTTGCTAAATTTGGCCTCCTACCCTAAAGATACCTATTAATCCCCCTGCCGCCTTATTATTATTGACTTGATGTCTTACTTGCTCCTTAATCTACATTTTTGTTTCTACCTGTTCCCATACACCCCTCCAAACCACAATATAATGTGACAATATAGTTTAACATTCTTTTCACTATTTAATGTGGAGTAAATGTTAAAGCAATATTGAAGAGGTTGCTAGTAGACACCCGGGATCGCCTAGCACTTAGGCGGCCAAAAATTAAAAAAAAAAGAGTAGTTGAAGGGTGTATAATAACTAATAAAGTTTACTAATTAACTACATATGTTATATGCTTGTTGAGTACTTGCTGGAGGACTATCGAAGAGGAGCAGCCGAGCAGGAAAAGTCGCATGGTGATGACGTGCAGTAGAGTAGGCGATGGCAAGCGGATGAGGAGGCTGAGGAAGAGTGTGGTTGTGGTGACTATCTAGGATTGCAATGGTTGGACAGTTGGACGATTGGTGACGGTGAGTCAGCGACTAAGCCTTGTGGACTGCAACGCTAAGCCTTGCTGCTTTGGTAGTTTTAGCCGAATTAGACACTAGGGTTTTACTGGTGGTGTAAAAATTAGAAAAAAAAAAAAACATTAGGCTGACTCGGCCAAGGACGCCTAGTTGACTAGCCGACTAAAAGCCACCTAGGGTTGGAATCCCTTCGGCCTAGGGGCGCTTAGTACCTAATCGGCGTCTAGGCAACTACCTAAGTCGATTTTTACAATACTGTGTTAAAGTAGTACTATACGATTAATTATAAAGATTTCACTCTCAGCGTTACACCATTGGGATATTATAAGGTCAGTATATTGTCGACTCGAAATTGGTTGATTCACAGACAACCCCATTATATTATATTCGTTTACAGCTATACAGTGTTATGTTATACTAGTAGTAGTGTAACACAGTGTTGGTGACATTTGTTGAATTCCATCAAGGATAAGAATTTCACATGGCATTCATTCTCTTCTCTTTCTCTCTCATGTATAGCATTTAAGTGAATGTAATTAAGTTAACCTACTGAAATGTGTACGAGTGGGAATTCATGATTGTTAGGGTACAAGACAATAGAAGATGCCCTACCAGCTAGCAGCACCATATTGTACACCTACTTGCCCTGCACTTGAAGCTGTCTGGCACAAGGACTCTTTCTACCTCTTCCTCTCTTACTCTACATGTGCCCTTATTTTTACAAAACCTAATTCAATACCTTCAACTTCATTTTCTTGGTGGTGATGGTATCTTTTTAACGTAAATCTTTGTTTTACATGTTACTCCATCCTAAGTTTAGTAATCTAAGGTTACAAGTTCGACTGAATGAGCGGCATATTGACTTTCTTGATTTGATCGAGTCATGCCAGTCAACTATGTATAATCTAGGCTGGTTTTGGTTGTGGGTTTCTCTTATTACTCTGGTTTACCTCTTCTTGGTTTGATCTTGTCACTCTGGTTTATGTCACTTCTCGGTTTGAACTAGGCCAACACACTCAGGTAGTGGCTGTGGGTTTCTCTTGTCACTCTAGTTTACTTCTTCTTGGTTTACCACTCTGATACCACTTGTTAAGATTAAGTGTTTACCACTACGCGAAAAGTTGTAGCTCACAGCCGTCACCACATTTTTGAGAGGCAAGATGCTGGACTTAACCTTTCACTGACCTCTGCTCAACAATCCCCTTAATCACCAATCGCTGGATTTATCCCTGTCCTCTACCCAATACTACCTTATTAAAAAAGAAAAAGAAAAGAAAAATCAGTTTACAATAAATAAATTAAATGAAAAGGTGGTTGAGAATGCTTGGTGAATATCATGTATGTCTGACATCCTTCATGTTAGCTTCAATTTCACTACTGCAATTCTGACGTGAATGTTTGTAAATTGACCATTTTCGATATGGAGTTTTCGAGGCTTGACAAGAAGTATTATAATTGTGTAAATTTGAAAAGATGTAACAAAACAATGATGAATATATAAAATAAAATTTTCATCATTCGATGAAATTAAGAATGACTAGCATGTCTGGAGAATATCATGCCTACATTTGACAAAAAGTAATATTACATTTTTCAGATCTTTTGTATCCAATTTTACATCACATGATTATGCATGATACATTAGGTAATTTACGGATAATTATTAACGGTAAAAAAACACATTTATTTTTTACAGTAAAAAATTTAATTAAAATGAGTGAGTAACTCTACAATTTCTCCTAAATTTATCATATGATATGATTATTTTTATATTTAATTACTAAATAGATTATATATTTTTAATTCAGGCATGCATGGTAGAATCAATCAATTTGTAAACAACAAACAAATAAAAAAAAATTTATTATCATTTCAAAAGAAGAATATTGGAAATTAGATTCCACTGCGGAAATTAACATTTTCCGTATCAAATTATAATGCCATTTAATTAAACATTAATCAAAGTTTGTACTTTGTACCATTCTTTGTTTGAGGCCAGGTAATGAAATCTTTATAGTTCCAATTAAAAATAAAATAATAAAGAAAACTCTTCTTACCCCTCATAATTTTTTTCCCTAAATTCCCTCCATGACATAACTTATAATTATTGGATGTCATGAAATGACTGCCCCACTAATTTTTAATAAAAAAAAGTAAAGTAACCAATCAAACTATATGCCATGTTAGGAAAGAAAATTATGATGAGGAGAAAATTTTTATGGGTGAGTAACGTTGCTCAAATAATAAAACAATGGCTAGTATATCTCAGCTTTCTAGCGCTCTACCATCTCTGGCCAAATATATAACAAGTCCAATCCCTAGATTATCAAGTTTGCAAAGTTTCAAAAAAATCTCTAAACTAGAGGGCGTTTGACAGTCAAGAAAGTTCAAACTTTCTTGGGAATTTAAAAGGTGGGAAATTATTCTCACGTTTTGTGCAATTTGACTTAGGAAAATTTAGGTCAATGGGAATATAATCACACTCCATGATCAAGGAAAGTAAATCCAAAAGGGATGAGATTCTTTTTCTTGGCTTACCACGAAATTGCCAACTTTATTGAATTACATATTTATCCTTTTTGGTGTCATACTTGCCATGTTAAAAAACTTTTATATAGCAAAGATATATTAGAGATTTTAAAATTTTTCCTAAAAAAGTTTAAATGAACAAAATGTATTAATTAATTTTTCAAGTAATTTAATTGTTATATTTCTAAGGTAACACCAAACATGTTAATTAATTTTCCCAGCAAAGTTATTCCCATCAAATATATTTCTAAGAAACATTTTCTCAGGAATTTAATTGATTGAAAAGTACCAAACGCTCTATAAGTAAGGTTTATTTCAAGTTATGTAATATTATCTAGCGAATGTAATTATAGTGATGTTATTTATGTGATTTCTCTTTCATCCTAAATATTCTTGGTCCCTTGACTATAGCGTGCCATTTGTTAATTTGTGTTATTGTCTTTTTTTTTTTTGCCACTTAATTGATCCTCTGGCTATGAAATTAGTCTTTCATTAGAGTTTTACAATGAAGGGCAAATCCATAGGCCAGCAGCTCAACTTCCAATGCAAAGAAAGATAAATGTTCATCTCTTCTCAGTTTCATTAGTTTCTCCTCTATATGCCTCGTTTCTCCTCTATCTTCTGTATCTTTAGGTTCAATTCAGAGTAGATCATATATTTGTTTGGGAAGCAATTCCTATTCATTATTGTCTTTGTGACAAAGAATTGACCCTTCAAACTTCATGGACTCATGATAATGCGGGTGGAAGGTTTTGGGCTTGTGTTGACATAAACGTGAGCAATCCAAAATTCCTCTTTTTATTTTTATTTTTTTGTTTATTGCTAATATTTTATTAGAATTTTCTAATAATTGATTGTAAATGTAAAATATTTGACGGGGTATGCTAGGGTGTGAATTTTTTGATTGGTTTGATTCTCTGATGTGCTAAGATAAAAAAAAAAAAAAAAAAAAAGATAATTCCTGAATTATTAAAATAGATAAATCGAAACAAGAAAGAAATTTTTCGGCTAAAAGTATTAATAAGAACGGCTAATGTTCTGAAGAAAGCAAGATGTGACAATGTGCTTATTTGGGTTATATTTGTTTTGATTATCTTTTTCTTTGTGATAGTATTAGGAAATTTTAAGTGTTTGACAAAAAATATGGAATGAGCATAAAAATTTATATGCTCCCATGAATTCTAATGTATTCATGTAACTTTATTATGAAATGGTAATGTATATTAGCAATTGTCAGTTCATGTATATGAAGTGGAATGGGAATGGGAATAAGCACACTGAAATGAGATTGGAATATAATGCATTTATGTTAAGACTTCCCAAATGCAGAACTTAACTAGAATAGACTTCAAAAATAAGCAGAATGAAATGGAAACAGGGACACTACTATAAAACATAGCTACTAGGACAGTTATTTTTACACATAGATTGCGATTTTTGAAGTGTTGTGTAAGTGTGTGACGTGGTAAATAAATACTCCGTACTTTATACGGCGGTTATAAAACCGCCATATAATTATAAACATACATGTCCTATATATGAAATTAAAAAAAATATATATATATTTTATATGGTGGTTCTAAGTGAGAACCGCCATATAAAGTTTGATATATATATATATTTATAAAGGATCATGTGAAACAATTGCCTTAGGTGACAGAGCACATTGTTATGCCCGATAGAGCACATTGTTATGCCTTCATAGTAAATGTTGTTTGGCTTAGAGTGCATATTGTGGAGCCTTTCAGTTTTTAGATCATAGGTGTTTATATATATATATATATATATATATATATATATATATATATATATATATATATATATATATATATATATTAAGAGCATTGGATCATGAATGAATCACTAATTACTAGTTTTAGATGAATATTGTGATCTTTTATGATTTTGTGTTGAAGATCATGCATTAAATTTAGTCTTTTCAATTGTTGTTCCATATTTTTCTACTTACAAGTGTACATTTTGCCTTTCTAGAGCTCTCGTGCACATTGTTCCTTCTTCCAGTGCACATTGTTGTGCATATATATATATACTAGTATTTTCGCCCGTGCGTTGCACGGAATGGATTTGTTATAATACTTTAAGAATATTTAGATCAATATACAATTATATACATTATAACATCGAATATTATATAGCACAATTGATAAAATTGGTTTAATCGATTATGTTTTCTGATGTTTTTCTTGCTTGAATTAGAGCAAATAATTGTCCAATTACTCGTACGATGCACGAATAAATTTTTTATTATATATTTAGATAATAAAAATAAAGATGAAATTATAAAAAAAAAAAATCTAATATTGAACGTGTACATTTATTTGATTATAAGGTTAGTGCAAAAGTATTACTCAAGTAATTGAATAATATATGACTTGTTTATCTACAATTATCTTAAAAAGATCGATATGTAATATGACTTATATAATTATATTATTATTAAAAAAATATGGAAAAAATGAGAAATAATTTAATTATAATTATTTTAAAAAATTCAACGGCGAATGCTTAGCCTAATTACCATAATAATTATTATGCAATTATTATTACTCAATTACACTAATATATGTGCACTTATACTTTTATACCATAATTATATTCATTTTCACCATATCACATTTAGTTTTTATTCCTCCTCCATATTTTAATGAACTAATTTTAATTATTATAAAAAAAATCTAACAACCCATGTTTAATTAATTTTTATAAAGTTTAGATAATTTTATAGATGTGTGTGTGTGTGTATTTCGTATAATCTATTTTAAAGCATATATACATGTATATACGTCAGTTCCATTTCGAAAAACAAATATAAAAAAACATATGATATATCTATTAGATTTATAGAACAATTGTACCAATTATAAGACAAGAATTTAAAAAATTTGATAAACATTATAAGTAATATTCATATTTCCCATATGCCTTAATGGTGATCAACTCGTACAACATGTACTTTATCTATCTCATTTCTCTACATCAATTTGTACTATTCCAGAAGAAAAAGAGGGGATTTCATCAATATCATTACCAATAATCTACTTCTTCCCGTGAAGTACTACAGACCATTTCTTATCACATGGATCACTAACATAAAAAATTTGTGTAGCTTGAGATGCCAAGATGAAGCGATCGTTCTTATGACCCTCTCTATTAAGATTTACAAGTGTAACTCCAAACTCATCGACTTTAACTTCAAGGTTACTTTTTGCCCATCGACATTTGAACATTGGCACTAGAGCGGTCAATACGGGCCAGCCTGTATGGGACGGGCTGGCCCGTCACGGGTTGGCGAAAAACGGGCCGAGCCGGCCTGACCCTTTTGTCATACGGGTTGGCATTCCCGTATTCATTTTAAAAAAAAATTATTTTAAATGTGTTGTTGAAAGTTGAAACATTTATTTCATTGTTATATTCACTTATATTTAATAAATTTAGATTTACAAATTACAATTTAGTTGTAGAAGTGTAGACTTGTAGTTTTGTATTTAAATTACAAAATTAATATACACAAAATAAAAATTAAAATTCTACAAATCTTATAATTTTTAAAAGTCCATAAATCAATAAATCATTAAAGTCCTTTAAGTCCATAAACAACTAAAACAAGTTAAACATTCAAAGTTCATTTGCATTCATCAATTATCACAATAATTTTCCAATAATACTCCAATAGACAATACTTAATACAAATAGCATTATTAGGAATATGACGTAGCAAAGAAGATGTTCCATACCTAATGCCACCAACAGTATATTCCTTCTGACAACTATTACACCTGGCCCTTTCTTTACCAACAACCATTCCAATTTTAATAAATGACTTCCAAACATCAGAAGTAGTGGATTTAGCTCTTTTAGGCTTACGTTCTTCCGAATTAGGTTGTTCATTTTATTGGATAGAAGGAAATTTAGGTTCAGGTTGTTGAGAACCAGGCATTTTGGAATCGAAATCGAAATCAAATTCAACATTAATACTGGTAACACTACCGCTATAGTTCACACTAGGAGATGTCATTTTGCTGGAATTGCTGCAAAAAGTTCAAATTTTAATTAAAAAATTTTTAGTTTATACTCAGTAATCACTAGTTAGTACTCTTACTCATCGTCACACTGCCACATTAACAATATACTTATATACCAAATCTACAAATCATATATTCATAAATTACAAACAATATTCACAAATCGTCAAATCACAACCAAATCTGCAATATAATATGAATAACTTTAACAAATATACTGTGTTGACTCAACAATATTCACAAATCACAAACAAATATGAAAATCATATATTCATATTCAATTATTCATTAAGACATTAACAATAAATCAATAATAATATAAATTTAAAAAAATATACCACTTACTAGAGGTCTAGAAGCATAACACAATCGGCTGGTTGCGGTCGTAGAGACGCGGAGGCGTAGAGAGGGCTGGTTGCTGGTCGCGATCGCGGAGGGGAGGGATAGTCGCTGTCGTCCACGCAGTTGGTCGGAGTCGCACTTTGCCGTCGTTCGCCGTTTGCACTTCGCCAGTTCGGAGTCATAACCTCGACGGGGCAAATAATTAACACTGGATCTCAAAAAGTCTTGCATGGGTTTTTGGACCCCAATCAGGGGTAAAGTTGTATCCTGGAGTCCATCTTTACTTTAAAGAAAGATGGACTCCTTGAGTCCATTTTTCAGTTGCCAAAGAAAAAAAAACACGTCATTGTTTTTTTGTTTTTTTTGTTTTTTTAAAGATAGACTTGGCTTTTCTTTTTTTGCTTGTTCACATATTATAAGAGATGATGAGTCCGTTTTTTTTTTTTTTTTTTTGCAAATCACCGCGTCATGTTGTTAACATTTCTAAAAATAGTTTGCAAATCACCAACGACGGACACCTAAGTTTCACAATGAAATGGACTTTAGTAGCAACACCAATCAAAGATGTATTTATTGTCGTAGATCAACCCACTCTTCGATGCAATGTCCACGTTTAAATCATCAATGAAAAAATATTTATCAGTCCATCGAGGATTTGTCTTGTTGAATCATTAATTTGTGAGGATTTGTCTTGTTGAATCTTTTTAATTTTATTTTTTATCAAACAGAGTAAGATGGACTGATGTAGTCCATCTTACCCTCTTTAACAAAAAAAAAAAAGATAATAAAAAATTAAGTCCATCTTATTGAATATTTTTAAATTTAGATAATAAAAAATTAAGTCCATCTTGTTGAATATTTTAAAATTTTTTTTTTACCAAAGAGAGTAAGATGGACTAAAGTAGTCCATCTTACCCTCTAACCAAAAAAAATAAAAAAAAATTATATTAAGTCCATGAAGGACTTAAATAAATATTGACCATGTGTGTTATTTTTATTGTAAAAATACTCCAAATCTCACTATAAAAATCACGAATTTCATCATTTCCTTCATATCTTTCATTTATTTGCACTATTCTACTTTCAACAAATTCATACCAAGTGTTCTTCCTATTTAGACATTACAATGGCAATTTTTGTAAGTTTTAAGAAAGACTTCATTGTTGATAATCAAGGTTATCAAACACGCCGTTATTTTGCAATAACCATAGTCGGAAGAAAAATATTGTTTGCAACTATAAGGCATACAATAGAACATCAATATGTATGTTCTCCAGCTCCGTCTTGGATAAATTATTTGAAAATGTTAGATACAACATTGCCAGAAGCTATGTTGTTTGAAGAATACGAGGATGCTGAACGATATGCTCAAGATATTCTAATTCGTTTACAAGCTATTAATTACCAATCACGTAAGCTATCCTTATAGTTTTCCACATTTTGCCATTTCCATATTTGGTCCTACTGTTATTGAGGCATTGCCAATTTTAGTCCACTTCATTAATTTTTGCCACATTGCGGCCAGTCTTATTTAGTCATTGCCACTTTTAATCCACTGTTAAAATTTTCATCAAATTATCGTCCAAAATAGGGGTATTTTTGGTCTTTTCATCATTTGGTCATCTCCTTGACCCTTTGCAGTGGTTTTCCTTACACATTTTCATCCATTGAAGAGGTCCGACGAAAGTCATGTGAGCCACATTACAAAGCCATGGCTTTCGCCGGACCTCTTCACTGGATGAAAATTTGTAAGGAAAATCACTACAAAGGGTAAAGGAGATGATAAAAGCATGAAAAGATCAAAATACCCTTGTTTTGGATGGTTATTTGACAGAAAATTTTAACGGTGGACTAAAAGTGGCAATGACTAAATAAGACCGGCCGCAATGTGGCAAAAATTAATGAAATGGACTAAAATTGGCAATGCCCAAATAACAGTAGGACCAAAAATGGAAATGACTCTTTATTTTTCTTTTGTAACTACATTTATCCTCATATGGTTTTTTTATTCTTTTAAAGCTTGTGCCCAAAGACATTTGCCTGATGTTACTACATGCACTATTACATGGTTTTCAATTACAATTACATCACAAATAACAATGGTAATTATATCTATGTATTTGTTACATTAATTGCTTTAATTTTATCAAATATTTATGGATGCAATGTTATTTCTTATACACTTTTTATAATTGCGACGTAGAAAATTCCAAATTGCATGCATCGACATTTAATGCAACATTTAACAACAAGCGCGATTTTGCTTCATGCCCCCACATACGGAATAGAAGTATCCCTTGAAAACATGTGCTTCACTATCAGAGCTTCTGATTTCATGACAAATCATGGTTTAAATCTTGGAGATGTTGTTGTATTTAGACATATTGGTTTTTTTTTACTTTTGAAACATTTCTCTACTCCGCCAACGACAATAAAAAAAAGGGAGCGCAATCGTCAAGGCCAATACTTAACTTCCCATCTTTGTGAGAGCGGTATCATCACATACTAAATTATCATATACAAATTATATATTTTACTATTAATATTAACTCATCTTTTTCATTTTGTGCTAGACCAAATACGAGTCAACGCAAGGTCCGCTCTACCACCATCTTTTTCAGTTAATCAAATAAATGCATGGCATTCTCTCTATGTTAAATTGTCTACACGATCCGCGGTAAGTAACATTATACATTGTACCTTATACTTCTTTCAACATTATCTTTATTTCACTAATTTTTTTTCCACATTTGTAGCCTACGAGATTATCTCGATTCCTTAGTATCGCAGACGTGTTCAGTGAGCCTCTTAAAATTATAGTAGGACATAGAAAAATTGAAATCAACTTTCAACCGGTATGGTTCACTGAACAGTGGGAAGAAATTACGTCGCATTTTCAAATAGCATGAACAGATGATGTGATCTTATTCAATGCTACATGAAAACTATTTTTAGAAATGTTAACAACATGACGCGGTGATTTGAAAAAAAAAAAAAAAAAAAAAAAAAAAAACGGACTCATCATCTCTTATAATATGTGAACAAGCAAAAAAAGAAGGAATAAGGTTCAAATTGGCCACTGAACGTAACTTGAAAGTGCAATTAGGCCACTGAACAAAAAAAAAATGCAATTAGGCCACTGAACATTCCTAATTTATTCAATTTCACCTGATAGTAGGTTACCATGCATTTCATCAGGTAACTTGCATATGTGGACTATGAGTTGACATTTTAAAATAATTTTTAATAATAAACTATTAAAATAAAAAATAAAATAATTTAAAAATTTGAAAAAATAATATAAAAAAACACCTGCGGCCACCTCCTACCCCTTTTAATAATACTCTTGCCACCTTGATAGGAAACTTGAGGATGAATCAAATTTAATTAATTAATTAATTTATTTATTTATTTATTATTATTATTATTATTATTATTATTATTATTATTATTATTATTATTTGAGGAAACTCAAGTTTTGTCACAAAACAATTTTTGCTTTATTATGGTGTGTGTTTTTTAAAAATTTTTTTATTTTTTAAATTTTTTAATTTTAATAGTTTATTATTAAAAATTATTTTAAAATGTCAATTCACAGTCCACGTAAGCAAGTAACCTGATGAAATGGATGGTAACTTGCTATCAGGTGAAATTGCATACATTTGGAACGTTCAGTGGCCTAACTGCATTTTTTTTTGGTTCAGTGGCCTAATTGCACTTTGAGGTAACGTTCAATAGCCAATTTGGACCTTATTCCAAAAAGGAAAAGCCAAGCCTATCTTTCAAAAAAAAAAAAAAAAAAAAAAACAATGCCGTGTTTTTTTTTTCTTTGGCAACTGAAAAAATGGACTCAAGGAGTCCATCTTTCTTTAAAGTAAAGATGGACTCCAGGATACAACTTTACCGTCTTTTAGGTCTGCTTCCCATGCAGGACAATTTGGGATCCACTGTCCAAATTCTGCTCCATCGGGGAAAGCGCCTGCAAGTTCGCAGGAATCGAAGATTCGCAGGCCGCAGCAGTCAGTAGATAGGGAATTAGGGATTACTGGATTAGGATTTAGTGATTTTGCTATTTATACTAAAAAATATTTTTAAAAATATATGTATATACACGGGCCGGGTAACGGGTTACCCGGGTTCAGCCCGTTTAGTCCGTATCTAATACGCGCTAAACGGGCCAGGTCGAATACAGGACCAGTTGGGGTTTCTCTTACCCAACCCGTCCAAAAACACGGGTAAACAGGCCCAACCCGTCTGACAGCTCTAATTGGCACCCTGAACTTTACATAATCAACCTCTCATATTTCTTCAATTACTCCATAGTATGACAATTCTGCCAACACATGATTTTTTATCTTTTGAACTACTGAAATGCATTGAATTAGACACCAAAATCACTCCACTATTTTGCACAGTGCTCTTGTCATATTGAAATTTTATATGGAAAGAAAATCCATTAATGTCCTATCTAGTGTAAGATATGACTTGCAAATCAAACCCTAGAATGAGCCTAAAGACACTTCCTGCCTTGCAAAATTTTTAGCCACTATCCGAGTTGTAACTCCCATTTAAAGTGTTAACCTGGACTGCTCGGTTGGAGGCACCATTCGGATCTTGACCGAATGGTTGACACATTGTCTCGTAAGTAGTAACCTTCCAGGTACCATTTGGATTAGTTACCTTTCGAACTACTCACATTTGAAACCATTTGAACCACTCTTCACAGTACCGTTCTGGGTACCTTTCGAACTACTCACGTTTGAAACCATCTGAACCACTCTTCGGAGTACCATTCTGGGTATTAATTAATTATGATGTTTTGGAATTATTATTTATGAATTAATTCTAATTGTTTAAATTTTAGAATTAATTTCTAGAGTAATGGTTGTCTGTTATGAAGATTATGCAGATTGATTTAAATATCAGTATAAATGCCATGTTTAATGCTATTGAATTCAATCTCTCCTATATAACATTTGGTTGAGTAGGTGATTTTACACACTGAAAATCCTAACTTTCTCTCTCTCAAAACTTTGCTCAAACTTCCTCCAATTTCTGTGTTCTACTCGTGTTCTAGCTTAGTTCGTCGGGCTCACTTGTTTGAGTGCTCAATATTGAACCGTAGTACGTTTTATCATGAGAAAACTAGACTACAACGCTACTCGCACCTAAGGGGTGTAGCAAATAAGGTTTTAAGGAAAGAGTGTTTCCTTCGACTCGTACTAAACTCTTAACCTTTCTGTTGCTTGTGCTTGTATTTTTCCCTAGAAATAATCTTTTCGTATGATTATTTCGCTACAATAACATTTTCTTATTGGATGTTTAGTCTTCTGATACTTTTGATAATAAGTTAGCGGGATCAACTAATTCATGATACGTAATAATTATAAATCATAGGGGTGGGCGTTTCGGGCTTCGGTTCGATTTTTATTTTTTTTTCGGTTTTAAAAAATTTAAACCATTCGGTTTAACATTAGAGTTCGGTTCGATTTGAAACGGTTCGGTTTTGGTTCGGATTTAATTCGGTTCGGTTTAAGTCCCTAAATTTCAACGTTTCCTAATTTTCCGAACATACTATCACATTATCCATATCTAAAATCTAAACATTATATAACAAAATAGCAATTCGAAGTCCAAATATACTACTAAGTACTAATTGTGAGGTAAATAACAATTGCAGTAAACAACAAAAGCGCAAAGTAGAGAACACTCTATAAAGAAATCAAATAAAAATTTAAGATAAATAACAGTGAGAATAGGAATTAAATGACGGAGCAAGTATCAACGGATTTAGATTTACTTCTTTATTATTATTTTTATGTTGTGTTATTATTATTATTATTATTATTATTATTATTATTATTAAAACCTAACCGTTCAGTTTACAAGAATCCTGAACCGTTCGGTTTTGTATTACTAGTTCGGTTCGGATAAACCGAACCGAATTGCCCACCCCTAATAAATCATATCATAAAATATTTTAGGAGGCAAAAATTTTAAAAGGAAATAAAACATTTTTCATTAAAATTATTTCTTTTTAACTTTTTCTTTTTCTTTTTGCATATAGTAAGTGCACTCTTGACTCTTCTACGCATGAGATGCATCACAGATTCACAGAATTTGCGAAGTAAAAAGGAGGTGGTTGGGGAAACATTTGAGGAAGAAAATCATCTCAAAATAAGAAATGAAAATTTTGAAAATTCCACTACTGATTGAATTTTGAAACAAATAATTACAATGGCTCGGGTCAGGAATTGGTGCTCGAGATCCAGACATTCAATTTTTATCTGGTTCGTCTGCGCTCTTACCTTCTGTACTCTCTTCAATATGACCCTTCGTAATTCTTCAGGTATATTCAATTATGTTTAGTTTTATCGATATTTGTTTGTTATTTTGGAATGTATTAATTCTCCGCCTATAGTGCTTGCGCTCATCTTGTTCTATGTTCTATGAGTAATTTATTTATCCCAATTTGAATTTTTTTTTCTACTGTAGTTCATAATGCACTGTGAAGTGTGTGTCAGTGTGTGTATTTAATAACTGCAATGCTAGGATTCGAAAAGAAGTTAGAACTTTTAGTGATTGTTTAATGCTGAGATGGTAAGTTATAGCTAGATACTAAATAGCGTGATTCTGAAATCATATAATTTTATTTGCTGTTAAATTTGGTTAGTTGGCAAGTTATACCTTTGAATGATTTTGCATTATTAGTTTATTGCTAAAAGGATCAATTTTGGATTAAATTTTAGGATTTCAAACAAAAATTCTGGGAAATTTTCAAAAAAAAAAAAATTGGGTGAAAATTTTATTGTTTGACAGTTTGACCATAAAGGAAAGAAATTTAAATGAACCAGTGAATCTTTATATGGAAATTTTGAATATTGGAGAGACAATGGATTGGAGTTTGGTCTGTTTCCATATTCTGCTGTAGGGCAAAGTGCCAAACTGAATGCTTATAAGGATAAAATTAGAGGAAAAACAGTTCTAATCTTGTTTTTGATTGCATTTCCGCTTATGAATCCTGGTTTTCAATTGTGCTTAATGATAATTTGAATCTTGAAATGAATGCTGGACTAGAAACTTGAGTGATGAGCAATCAAATGGTTACAGAGTGGTCTATCTCGAATTCTGAGAAGAGATTGAGATTGTATGATAAGATGGAGAGGGATTTGGAGGAACATGGAGCCAGTTTCCTTAAACATGGAGAAACTTCTCAATCACTGGCCCTGTCAGATCTGTTCACTCTCAAGGATGGGATTGTCACTCCTGTGCTGAAGGTAAATTTAACTGCCTAATAAGTTAATTGCTCCCAATAGATGAAGACTGTGATTTTGATTTTTCTTTTTAATCTGTAGGCTGCAAACCCCTCTGTACGAGCAAATGTTTTGCACCTGAGCACAGATTATTCTGTTCCTATAGCGTAAGTGTTTCTACACTCTTCTTTCTCTGTACTCCTTCAGAGGCTCAGCAATTTTATTAAATGAAACATAAATAATTACCAGATGCTACCACTTGACAATGTTTTAGATGTTAATGTGCTTATCAAATATGTGTTCTCATCAAGCCATAAGTTATGAAAAGGGCCCCATGTATCAGTGGAGATGTGGGAGACTTGATCTGAAGTTTTGAACCCGGACAAATCCTTGAGAAGGAGATTAGCCTACCACTTACCATGTGTTTGGCCTAGCTTATATGAAGCTTATCTATGTTGGGCCAAATATTAATTGTTGATAAGTAAATAAGAGGAAAAGTCTGTTATTTAAAAATAAAAACTTCTTCTGTAAAATGTTTAGACACTCTTCAAATTTTGAACCTGTTGAAATTCCAAATATCTCCATATGCTGAAAGAGTTATAATTTCTATCTTAATAATTTTTTGTAAATTATTCTAGCTTTGATCATCATTACTAGAAACAGTGATTTACAGTTAGTTTAATATGCAACCAACTTTTCTATTCTAAAATAAAAAAATTTCAATTTATATTCAATGAAACATTTTGGGAACTTTCTGAACATGTATTCAACTAAACCATGAACCCTATACATTATGAAAGTTGCTATTAATTATATGACAAGCTTAAGAAGAGAATGGTTGAAGACATGAAAATATCTACTTTCAATTTGATTGAGAAAATGTTTTATGAATAAATTTAGAGATTTAGAGATGATATCTTGAATACATTTTGAAAAAATCACATTTGATTTCATTTATTTAGAAGAATTTTCTTTCTAGGATTCCTTTGATATAAATCATATAACTAACTTAGCCCCTTTATCGGGATGAATGCAGGGAGGAGGGGTGTCTTCTGATTTCCTTATTTAATTTGTTAAACTTTTGATTGTTCAAATTGTTAAATGTAGCTTCTGATTCTTAAAAGGTTGTCTATGGCCCATTTTCCCCCTACTTATATTAAGCATAAAAGTTTTTCTCCCTTTCACTCTTTCAGTAACATCCCTTTAACAGTTCTATTTGGTTGGAGGTTATCCCCTGCTGGAACTTGGTTCTTCCTTGCATATGTATTAATATTTGTTTGATACTATTACCTTTTAGGGTGGCTGTTAGGTCTATGTTCTCACCATACTTTGAAAGAGGTAAGCGATCTTTTTTAATTATCTTGATGTCTAAACTATTTTGCCCCACTAAATTTTTTGTTCATGTATATGTCTGTGTGTGTTAGATAGATAGCATAACAACCAGGGGTGTACTTGCTAGAAAGATGAGAAGAATTTTGTTGTATTACTCATGTCTCAATGGAGAGACAACATACAAATTGTTACGATTCAGAAAATCAGGGCAAGAAATTAGGAGATTGATTAATTGATTCTAAAATATCTTTGTTATTTGAATTGACTTATTTCCTTTTATAGGTAGTGAATAATTATGGTAAGGAGCCTTAATTCTAAGTAAAAGTGTAAAACAAATGGTAACAACATATATACAAACTACTCTAATAAAGGAAAGAACTAATTAGCTTAATTCTTTCCTCAAAATTGGGAAACTAAAAATCAAGAAATAGAGTCGTAGTAGAAATTGATAATCACCACCCATCTCTCATTTATTCCCAAAATAAATTCCCTAACTTTCACCCTACTATTCAACACTTCTCCTCAAGCTACAGAATATATATCATGTAATCCCAACTTGCAAATTATGTCTTCAAAGTTAGGTCTTGTTGTCTTGGTAGAGCTTTGGTGAGGATGTTTGCAATTTGTTGCTTGGTAGGAATGTAGTTCAATTTAATAGTCTCACTAGTCACCATCTCTGTGATGAAATGTCGATCAATGTCAATGTGCTTAGTCCTATCATGATGACCAGGATTCTTTGCTATGCTAATAGCTGCCTAATTGTCAAACATCATTAGAATAGGAGATTAGGAGATGAACTCACTTGTCCCAGTTCACTAAGAACCCTTTTTATCCAATGCCCTTCACAAATTCCTTGTGCTAGTGCTCTTTACTCGACTTCTACATTGTTTTTGGCTACCACTAATTGATTTTTACTCCTCTATGTAACAAGATTACCCCAAACAAAATAACAATACCTAGAAGTTGACCGTCTATCAGTGATGTCTATTGCCCAATCAGCATCTGTGTACATTTCAATGTCACGATTCTCTATCTTTCTGAAAAATAAGCTTTTCCCTGGTGTCATCTTCAAGTATCTAAGAATTCTTTAGATTGCCTCCATGTATCTCTTTGTAGGGTTGTGCATGAATTGACTCACAACACTCGTTGCAAAACCAATGTATGGTAGAGTGTGTGAAAGATAAATCAAGCATCCAACAAGTCGTTGATACTCCTCCCTATCTACCGTTGTGCTTTCTTTCTTAGTGCCAAGTTTCTTTTGACTATCCATAGGAGTATCAACTAGCTTACATCCAAGCATGCTAGTTTCCTTAAGAAGATCTAAAATGTATTTCCTTTGATTTTGCAAAAAAAAGAAAAATGTATTTCCTTTGAGAAACAATAATGCCTTTCCTTGATCTAGCCACTTCCATCAAAAGGAAATATTCTAGATTTCCAATATCTTTTAACTTCAAATTCTTTTGACAAACACTTCTTCAAATTCTATAATTCTTCCACATCATTCCCAGAGAGAATAATATCATTGACATTGACTATCATTACAACAATTTTCCCTGTATGAGATTTCTTAACAAACAAAGTATGATCTGCTTGACCCTGTATATAGCCAAGCTTCAAAATCACCTTTGTGAATCTGCCAAACCAAGCTTGGTGTAATTGTTTAAGTCCATACAAGGACTTCTTGAGTTTGCAAACTTGATTCTTTTCCAAACCTTCTTCGGAGCCAGTTGGGATTTCTATGTAGACTTCCTCCTCAAGGTCACCATTTAGAAAAGCATTTTTATGTCCATCTGTTACAGGTACCAATCTTGGGTGATAGCCAATGACCATATTTTTATGTCCAACTGTTACAAGTACCAACTCTTCATTGACCATATTTCTTTCTAGTTTAGAGACAGAGTTGGCGAACCTTTGTGGTCGGAGTGGCCTTGGGCATTGGTTGCGTAGATGACCGGGTTCTCCACAATTGTAACAAACCCTCTGTCCTCCTCAACCTCCTCCGCGCCCTGCTAAAGCCACCACGTCCCCTGAACTGGCTTCCTCGATCACTCGCACTCTCATCACCATTATCTCCCTGTGATAAAAAGACATGTTTCTCCGACATACCATCAGTATTAGGATTACTTGATATATTTTGAACCATAGCGAAAACTTGGTCTATTGACTCAATTCCTTATTCCCGAGCAACTGGGATTTCATAACATCATACTCCTTATCGAACCCAGAAATCCAACTAAAGACATGCAACTGATCACGTTGCTTTTTCATTTTATCCACATCATTCATAATCGGCATAGCAATACACAATGCCTCACTCGCACTTTTGAAGTCATAATAATAGTCCCTGATGTCTCGCCCTTTTTGAGATGGGCGATGAACATCCTGAAACAACTTATTCAACTTTCTCAAATTGTTTGCCTGGCTAAACCATTTATTTACTAATTCTCATACCTCCATAGTTCTACAATGTTGCATGGATAAAATTATTTTCCAATCAATGCAGTTTAGTATACGTGATAATAGGACTTTATTGTCTTTCTTCCATTCTTGGGCTTCAGTAGGTTCTACTGGACACGTTTCAGTTAAATGTCCGTCTTTACCCATACCTCCCAAGTTAATCTCAACTAAAAACTTCCATTTGCCAAAATTGGATCCATCTGGTGCCAACTACACATCAATCAATTTAGATGGGGTTGACACCTCAGTAATGGTCCTAACTTTTGCCATAGTATTTCGGTAAAACAAAGGAAATCGCTACAATACCTTATTACACAACTACTTCAGACCTACTCGGCTTACCGAGATGAGCCTGCCGGTACCAGCCTTGACCAGAACAATGCACACGCGCCGGCACGTGGCGTCAAAGCCCCTAGACTGCGCGGCACGTGGAGACTCCGGTGGCTGCTATGCTTCTTCGGATGGCGTCTCCTCCTTACTTCGACTAAAGCCCACTACCCACTCACCTCAGTCTCGCTCTGATACCATGTGGACTACGAGTATATAGTGTATTGAGTGTGTATAAACTGATGCACTACAACCTATACAAGAAGCCTATATATACATTCTAACAGCAGGACTCAACGGCTCAACCACTCATTTGAATTTCAAAATGAGTAGCTGAGAGTTTATTCCTAACAACCTTCTAACATCTCTCTCTATATGTGTGTGTGTGTGTGTGTGTGTGTATTTATATGTATGCATGTATATGTATATATCTGTTTGTATGTATGTATATTGAGGCAATTAGCTTTTATACTTAGTTGAAGAAATAAATTTTTACATACTGCATCTCTTTTTCACATGTTGTGATGCTTATTTGTTTTCTTCTTAGCAATTTGGTTTCAGAACTCCAGTATATACCACTGTAGCATGTTTCATGCCTCACACCATGTTGCACCGGTCCCTGCCTCAGAAGCAGAGGTAGATATGCTTATGGATCTGATGCCTTTATTTCCTTTCATCTCTTTGATACATTGTTTTTATAGCACTATGCCCCTCATGGTCTCTCAGATTGAAGCTGAAGCAGATTCTGTTGAAGCAGTTGCAAAGGCCAGCTGTCCATTAGATGTTGTTCTAGACAGGGTGGTTCTCACCTCAACTGGTGTACTTATTGGCTGCTGGCAGGTCTTTTTATGAAATTCTTTTCTTCCATGAAAGCTAATTATTTGAAGTTAATGAAAAGTTGCACTTTATATTCTTGAAAGGCAAATATCATTGCTGCCGAATGTCCTTGCCCTCAAGTCTTTTATTTTGTTTCCCTTTCAGTTTCATAATTTAGAGGACCTTCATAAAAAGGTGCCTCAGTGATGCACATTTAAGGGCCTAATTCTTAAGGAATATTCATTTGAGGATTTGATCCTTGCTCTAGGCTTGTTAAGACTATTTCTCTGTCTGAATGCATGCCTGCCTATGTGTCTCTCTGTTGTATGTCTCAATCTTTGGTGGGTATTTTTCAACATTTTTTATGTCTTTGAACATATCATCTAGTCCATTTACTTTCAGTGGAAACTTCAATAGCAACCCATTGTAAAAGTGATTTTTCTACCGTTTCTGTGGGGTGCCACCTTGGGGTCTCTTGATATTTCTGATTTGGTAGTTGGAGATGGCAGGTTTTTATTGCTAGACATATTACATGCTGATTGTGATGACTGTTATGTCAGAGGTAGATTATCCAAAAATCTATAGAAGCTACAGTTAAATTTGTCTCCTCCACTGAGACAAGCTAAAAGACTAGCATATTGAATATCTCTAGTTAAACAATAAATCCTATCTCAGTCTATGTAAAGTCACCTTAATTCTTTATTAACCTCCCCGCCGTTTTTTTTTTTTTTTGGCTCATTTCATTTTCTGACTTCACGATTTGAGGCTGCTTAAGTTGCTTTTTCTTTTTGTGTTCTTCAATAGTCAGTAATGCAATTTGAGGCTATGTGCTGGCTTAAGTGAGTTGTACAGGACAAATTGGTATACATGATTTTCCAGTTTGGTGATAGCAATTGTGTAGAGAAGTAAGATTTAATGGTTCATGAGATAACAAAATATTTTTCAATGCATTTTGTTACAGGTTGTCTCTGGTACCGATCCTGTAACTATACGTGAGAAGCTGAGAAGTGCTCTTCCCCATGCACCAGAGAAGCAATTTGTAAGTGCTACATAAGCACTTAATTCCTTATTACTCTATAGAAGCTAACGTTATACACACTATCCATGAGCAGCATCAAATAATGTAATTTGACGAACCTTAATAAGCGGTCCCAGTAAATACTGCATAGCGATTATAAATGTTGTGTCTTCACTCCTCAGTAATTTTTCTTTTCCATTAAGACTGGGCTATTACTTTCAACTTGATAAAATATATTTTCACAATTTAGACTTTTATGTTATAAAACGAGATTTTATCATGCCATCCATTTATCAAGCATACCTCCAACTGTGCTTGGCAACCATTGGCTTACTTTAGATATTGGTTGTTAGCAGATAAATGTCAGCGGAATGGTATAACCTGCTTAACTGGTCAATTTTTTTATTTTTTTATTTAATTTGGCAAAAGGGTCAAATAATTCATTGAGCTACACACAGAAATACAAATAGGCTCCCTTAACTGAAAAAATAAAAAAGTGCAATTCAACCACTGAATAAGTTAAAATCATGCAATTATACCATTATGACCGGTTATTCAGGTTAATTGCCAGTTAATTCGCTTATGCTGCATTTTTATCATTTTTAAAATATTTTAACATCCATTTTTATTTAGATCAACATTTTTATTTATTCATTATCAATAAGATTAATGTTTAAAACAATATTCTTATTAATATTTATGTTAATTTGTGAAAAAGAAAATTAAAATTATTGTTCAAAGTTTATGATATGTTAAGAATATTGTTTTAAACATTAATTTTGTTGGTAATGAAGAAATAAAAATGTTGACATGGATAATAATTTTTTAATATATATATATATATATATATATAAGGATAGAAATGCCACAAACAAATTAACTTGAAGAACCTGCCATAATAATGGTATAATTGCATGAGTTTTACTTGTTCAAAGGCTCAATTGCACGTCTTTTTAGTTCAGTGGCCTAGTTGCATTTCTGCGTGTGGTTTGATGCCTTATTTGTCTCCTTTTCCTTTTCTTTTTTAAATGAATGATCAAGAAAACTATGTGCTTCCTAGAATTTAACATGCATATAATTGTCATTGTTTTTGCAACAGTACGATGCTGCTATTCTTCACACATCATTTGCAAGGCTTTTGGGTCCTCCTACTAATTTGCCTGAGGTAGTTATCTGCAGCATGAAATTTTCTCTCCATTTGTTTTTTACCTCATGGTGCTGCTAATATGATTTACCAGCTACCAACTTGTGGCTTTATCTCAGTTACAATGTATCTGTAAAATCATAAAATTGGGGAAATAATGCAGCATTGTATTTGAATTCATCTGCTCTTAGTTATAATACAAACATGCTAGAAGGACACTTGTAGATATCACTACCCTGGAAGATGGGTATTTGCAATTTCTAAGATTATGAAGGAAAATACTTACTGATCAAGTGTCCCGAAAACAAATTTTCCCGATCAACTGTGTCCCTAAATTTTGAATTAGCACTCCAACTAAAATTTTTAACTTTGTGATTTCCCTGTGGAGTATATTTGTTAATTAAAATAACATAAATGTGGGTTTTCTAGTTTGTATTACTAATTGCTTTGCACAGTCTTAATATGAACTGCCCTGATTCATCACCATCATTATAGTCCAAGCAATATTATTGTTTCTAAAGTTTTGATTGAACCACTTGATGCCATGCAGAATGGGGGATTTTAATTGTTCTGAGATTGTCATTTTTTACTTTTTTTTGACATTATATTCTGCAGGAAGCAAAAAATCTCTCTGTGCTCGAATTTTTCCATGAGCTTGTAACTAGATTAAACAGCCAAATTCGTGGATTTAAGGTATTCCTCCTATAAACCTTTGTGTATCAACGGTTTTGATGCACCCCTTTATATTATGTTTTCAAGGTTAAAACTGATTTTGCCTGAAATAGACAACTGATGTTAACTTTGGCAATGACCAAGCATGGAACTTTTCTTCAAGAAAGTTAGAAACAGTCCTCATACCTTTTTATCAATTTATTTATACATTTAATTCAACCTTGAGCTTTTTAGGCGACAATCACTGAGCTCTGGTATGTAGAAGAGCATGATTTGCTGGCGCTTGCGCTTGATGGAAGTATGACGATTCGCAAGTTTAAACTAGGTTGTTCAAAAGCCTGATGGTATTTGCGTTTCAACAAGCAGGAGTTTTCCCCCCGACAGATATGCATCCTCGTTATCTCTACAATTATGTCGTACTGAGATTATAGTTTGCGTGTGCATATATATGTATGTATATACTGCTACACCAATAACCAGTTCTGAAGCACATATGGAGTTATGCATATCAAGATTGAAGCTCATGAAAGCTTGAAGCAATGGAATTGAATGTTCCAGGTGGTAATTTGTGCAAAAATACTGTGTTTTTAGAGCTCAATCCGGAACTCGTGAAGGGCTACATGCCTACATATATCATATATGCTGAGAAAAAACTTTCATGGGATATAATTTTGTTCCACTCACTTCCACCATTGTAAAAAAGTATGTTATTAAAATGTTTTTCAAAAAAAGTACTCCGTATGTTATTAAAATAATTATCTGGGTGTAATGAGAGAGATGAATGATCAAACACTAGTAGCATAAAATCACTTTATTATACGGAGTAAGTTTTAAATATTCTTCGTACAAGTGATGGCATACAAAAAGATGATACTATAATTAACTAGAGAAATATCTTTTGTTTTATAAATAACCCAATGATTCTTTTTCATATATATATATAAATATAAATATATATATGTTCCCGCTTGTCCATGTGGTCACTCACTATTAGGTATGCATCACTATGTGTTCAGAAATACATCATTAAGTGTGGCGCATTTTTTTTTTATATATATGTGGTGCATTTGTGCATTTCATTCTGGTGCATTTCTTATCACTGTGTAGTGCATTTATGCATACCTAATAATAAGTTAAAAATACTTATTTTGATTACATTGAAAATAACCATTTTTATTTGATATTAATTAACTTTGATATTTAAAAAATATACCAAGTATATGCTTTTAATTTTTGTGTTGGACATTAATTTAATAGCTCAATGTATGCTTTATAACTAGTAGATACATAAGAAATAGCAATAATTTGACAAGTAAAATCAAGCAAGCTCTTGTTATTGAGGTAATTTACAACCAAGATGAAATCAAATAGCATTACTAAAATCTCCTCATTGGAACTCTTCGCAACCTCTATCCGAACTAATATGGCCACTAGGTAGTTCTCGTATAAAGTTGAACTAGAAACCTTATACCAAATCAATTGGGGTTATCCCTAAGTATAATGATTACATCTAATATTATTGAAAATAAATTTTATTAGTACCAAGTACAATTAGGTATTTTTTTTAAAATCATTTTAATATTACACAAATGTCATCGTATTTTAATTAATCAACATTGCTATCAATTGGCATTGCTATATATTAGGTTGACTAGTATTTTGTACGTGCGATGTCCGAAAACTTATGCCCAATATTAAAATATTAATAAATACAAATAAGTAAAATGTATAATTCAAATTATATATACACAAATAATATATGTATTTTATACACACATATATGATTTACCATTCATAGAAATTTAATTAAAATATAATCAACCATTAAATTAATTATATAATAATTTTAATAAAGTGACAATTAAAGAATAGGAAAAAGATATGATAGATATAGGTGTATGGTAATAATGATGGAGTTAAAAGTAACGGTGTAAGGTTAGTTTTGTATAACAAGAATGTAGTAGGGACAATTGTGTCTAATAACATTGAAATGTACAACATTTAAAGTAAAATGTACACATTTATTAGCATCCAAAAAGAGGGACATAAATCAAGGATATAACTTTGATTGAGACTTATTATGTTTTTAGATATAGATTATCAGTAGATATTATCTAGTTATTTGATAAAGTTGTTACGAATTTATTTACTAGTATTTAATTTCTAATATGATAAAAAATAATATCTAAACTCAATAAAAAATTACAATAAATATTAAATATACTCCGTAAATAATATCTATAATTTACAACTAATGACAATTCAAATGGATATAATATTAATAAATTAGTATAAATTAATTTTATCGTAAATATTTTATTTTATTACTAAATAAATAGATGAGTAAATGTAAAAATGTCATAGGGCTTAATTTGGTTAAATTTATAATTAAAAATTAAATATAAAATTTTCACAATAATTAAAAACTAAAATTAAATTTTTTTTTTATATTATTAGTTGTTTTTTTGGGTATATAAAACTTTCTAAGATATTGCCAAAGGCAAAGCGGTCTGTTTCTTGCTTTGACTCTTTGGGAGATGATTACTCGAGTGGGAAGCGTGTGTTAAGCATGTGAATGCCACAAGCTTCTTGCATACGTACCATATAATCCACATGCTCTTTATATTTTCTTTTCATACGTTTTTGGTAAGGATGACAATACGTTGCATTTTTTATGGTGCTCATAATGTCTTGTACACTTACAATATCATATTTTGTTAATATTATATAATTTATATTGTTGGGTGAGACCGTCTCACGAATCTTTATTCGTAAAGTGATTTTCTAAAAATAATTTAATTTTTTAATTTGTACTGAAGGTCAGAAAATTATCTCTTTTTTTTTCTTTTTTTTTTGTTTAGCTAATAGTTAAGAGATTATATTATTTTTTGTTTGGTTCATTTTCTTAAAAATGAACATAATAATAATAATAATAATAATAATAATAATAATAATAATAATAATAATCTGGAAACTTTAGTGGTCAAGAGGCATAGCTATGACTCTCCCAAGTGAGAGGTCACATGTTGTTGAGAAAAAGATATGAGAGAGTAGATAAATACGGGAAAATAATAATCTAGAAAATTTCTTTCCTACTAAAAAATCTTAGAAGACATTTTCCGTCAAATTGTGCTTTTTTCCCATTGATCAAAATGAATATTTTCTTTGAATACCCAAACACGAAAAGATATGGAAAATGACTTTCGGAAGTAATTTTTTGGGTTTTCAAACCGGACCCTTAAATCAAAATGTAATATTAGGGATCAAATAGTTACTTATGAGGAAAAATGTAATACTTATGAAAAATTCAACCCGTCTCACGGATGAGAATCCGGTCTCATAGAACCTTTTGTCTAGATTGTTAGGATTTGTATCAGTAATGTTAAGTATAATCATATACAACATACTTGATTATAAATGATAAATTTATTAGCTGAAAGAAAATTAAAGATTTAAAACTTAATGAAAAAAATTCTCAAAAAAAATTAATGAAAAAAAGAAAAATCAAACATTTAAATACAATTATGCATAACAATTATATTACAACTTTTAAAATTTGACTAATCAACATCAAACATTTACATTCTGTAATATTTATAATTTTAAATCGAAGAAAAAAAAATTCAAAACTAACCCGAATTTTGAGATTGCACACAAATTATATATAAAAAAAATTTGCAACATAACATCATTTTAAAAAAATATAATGTATAAAAATATATACTATATACAACTAATTAAACTATTTTACAAATATTTTACACCTATAAAAACATGCTCAAATATTATAACTACCAATTTATACTTTAACCAAAAGAACTGAATTATTTTTAAGGTTAGTTACTATAATTGTCATAAAATACCAAGGTTGGTTAAATGTTTGAATATAATTATCACAAAACACAAAAAAAATTAAGTTTTTTTTTTCGTCAATAAACTTATATGATATTATCAACACTAGCGACTGAAGTAGAAAACAATTCCATGTATAATACAACATCATAGACTAGAAGCACAACAAATATAAAATTGAACCACTATTCGATGAGTAAAAATGTAATTTTTTTTAATTACTTGATAAAGAGTTGTTTCTATAATCAATTTTTTAAAAATAAAAAATTATTTGTGCTTCAATATGTATATATATATATATATATATATATATATATATATATATATATATATATGTGGGCGTATACAATATTGTAATAGAGTCAATACTATTAAAAAATGAGTTTATAGTTTTTATTTTCTTTACTCTAATTGTTAACTTCTACTCATATGAAGTGCATCAATCATCCAATTTAAAAAAAAAATGGATCAAAGCTTGTACGGGATTAATTTATTGATTCAGTAGGTAGTATTTGAGAGAAGAAATTAAAATTCGGTAATGACAATGTGAGAATTTCGTCTAAAATGGACAAATCATTTGTACGCAGTATGCACCAACTTGCGTGTCTGTCTTTGGAGTTGGAGATTCAACCTCCGAGAGAAGAAAATAAAAGAATGATAATATTTTTTAAATTTTGTAATAAAAAATATATAGTGAACGTCATAGTCCATTATGTTTTGATTTTTGGGATAATGCAAATTTGAGTCGGAAGCAAGAGCACAAGGCGTCCACGTGCGCGTCACACTGTTCAACTCGTCCCACCCTTTGCTTTCTCTCACGGTAGGTGGTCGCCACACGCCCCATATACCCCACCCCCCACTCCCTCGCAATTGCAATTCTTCTTCCTCAAACGCAATTTCTCAAACACAAAAATTACAACTCACCAGGTATCTATTCCGATTCAGTTTCATGGAATATTTTTTTGTTGTAGCTACTTCTGTGTCATTTTCTTGTTATTACATCGAGTTTTGACCTGCAATTCGCGTTTCGGATTCTCGATTTTCGATTCTCTTCATAGCCGTGCTTTTGATGTGTATAATTATATGGATTTGTGGTGTTTTCTAGCTCTATAATCTTTACCGAGATTCAATCTTGCTGCTTGTTGATTACTGAGCTGATGATACCCAGTTTTGACGAAGATTTTTGTTTTTATTAATTTATGGGGTTAGTTGAGGCTTTTGGATAGTTGAATCCATCGCATTGGAAGTTGAAACATGGAGTCTGAAAGACTGGCGGCACCTGCAGTTGAAAAGGGCACCACTCCTGCTGCGCCATCACCAAATGGGTTAGTGCCTAAACAGTGATTCGTGGTTGAAATTATTGATTTTTCGTGTCAATCAGTGGAACTTTTTGAAAATTTTCATTATATATTTCGATATGATTCTGATCACTGGTTGTTGCGCTGCTTGGATCTGTAATTGTATTGGATTTTGATCAGAGCATTTGTTTTTTTGGTCATTTATGTAGTCCTTTGAGATGTTCTAAAAGCTGTGACTCTGCAGATCTGGGCTTGGCATTGACAAGAAGAGTAAGGGGAAAGTGCCTAAAAGAGTTCACAAAGCTGAGAGAGAGAAGATGAAGCGTGAGCATTTAAATGACCTCTTTCTTTCCTTGGCTAATGCTTTAGGTATTATCCTATTCTAAATCCCTCTTTTTGTTTAATTATGCTTGAAATTTTCTAGCATGGTCTTTTTACTTCTCCCAAAAGATTCAATCTCCCACGCCAAGAGCTCTCACACCCCGGTCCAACAGAGCACCTGAGGATGCAAATCACGGTAGCCTTAGTACATAAGGCCAAATGCCCGTGCATACAAGGATTTGTCCGCGTTAGACATAATGCCCACACTGTCACTGTTGGGTTTCAAACCTTCCAAGCCAGGCCAATTGTCGGTGCACACAAAGATCTGTCCACTTTGGGCATAATGCCCACACTGTCACTTGAGCTTTGAACCTCGGTCTCTAGCACTAAATGCCGGTGTGCACAAGGGATCTGCCCACTTTGGGCATAATGCCCACAATGCTGGTGCGCACAAGGGATCTGTCCACTTTGGGCATAATGCCCACACTGTCCTTCCGAGTTTCGAACCTTGATCTCTTTTCCTAAATACTATCTACTGAACCAGTGAGCTAAATCCGTGCGGGCTAGCATCTTGTTTTTTGCTCAAGTCATTTGATGTTCTCCATTCTCTGGTGCATTTATACAACTTTCTTAGGTTTAAGCTGTAAAATGAATATAAAACTTTAGGCCTTTGTTGCTGCAGAAATGCCTGAACAAATCAACGGAAAGGCCTCGATATTGAACGGAGCCATTCAAAGTGTAAAGGAATTATTAGCGCAGATTGAGCAGCTCCGAAGAGGAAATGCAACTCTGTTGTCTGAGTCACAATATGTATGTCTTTTACCATAGACTCGTAACCGTATGCTTTTTTCATTTCCAAAAAGCAATTTTCAACATCTTTGTCACATGGCCCTAACATAACATTTCATTTCTGTGCAGGTGAGCATGGAGAAAACAGAGCTGCAAGACGAGAATTGTGCTTTGGTGGATCAAATTGGCAAGCTGCAAAGTGAGATCAAGGAGAGAAGAGTGGAGTTGAGTCTCGATCTGAATCTAGCTCCCCCTGAATGTCAGCAACCAAGTACTTCAGAAACTGCATTTCAAATTACAAATCCGGTATATGTTGTCCCCCAAGTATACCCGCTCCCCGGTGCTGCACAACCTGCCCCTATGCCACCTCCCGTGAGCAAACCCCTTCCTAGATATCCGACTCTAGCCGATGCGTGGCCATCTCAGATTCTTGAAAAGCAAGGAGATTTAGGATTGTAGCAGGTAGAGGTATCTCAATACCTCGTATACTCAAGCAGGCATGTACAACATTACTTTTCTCTTAACTTCTCACAGCATTATCTATCTATCTATATACTTACACACACATATTTCAGTATATTGATAGAATATTCAACACACAAGTCTAAATGATAATTGAGTAGGGGATCATTCTCTTAACAACAGTAGTGCTTGTGCTTATTCCTTATACTTGGTGAATTTAATTCAGTCTATCTTAGCCTTAGAAAGCTGCTTAACAACAATAGAGTGATATTTGAACTTAAAACGTCTTGCTTTGACGCCTGATTCGTATGCCAAATTGATTACATCTGTGTTGGATACTTGATACCAAGCACAATAGTAGGATTTGCAAAACGAAAGCCATAATTTCACCTAGAGCTCTTGAGATTTCTAACAATCACTTATGAACTCCCTTCTGTTTCATATTCATATCTATTCCACCTTGTGTTTTTCTTTAACTCTTTTTCTTTTGTTTCATATTTACATCTATTCACCTCGTTAACTTTTGTTTCTTAATGTAATACAGTTAGTGCAACATTACTAATTGATGCACTAAATTTATGCATCATCTAATTATATTACATCTAAGGGTTAGTTATTGAAATTATTTAAAGTTATTAGTTGGTGTCACTTGACCACATAGGTGTGGGTGGGGATATGATGCCAATTATATCCGCTCTCCACAGGTTACTATAATGGGGAGTAAAATTTTATAAAGAGTTGTCATCATTTTAGTCTGTCAACTATAACTATTATTCATTTCTCACATTTTACCATATTTGGTGCACAAGTATGTTTTTGTTGTCACATTTGATCTTTGCTAACCAAATCTATGGTAACTAGTTGCTGAAAAATGTAAATTTTCTCTCATATGTGGTCCTTACAACTTACAAGGAAAAATCATCCATTCAAATACAAAATACATAACACTATAACTATAATCTGCCCCAAATGACAAATTTTTCATTATACTATAACTAACAATGCCGAATGACAAAATTTACGTTTTTTAAGCTAAGTGATTGCTGGAGATTTGACTGGCAGGACTAAAAGTGATAACAAAAGTTAAAAGTGATAAAAAGTATGGCAAAATTAATAGTTAAAGATCATGTGAGAAATGATTAATAGTTAGAGGAGAAAAATGGCAATAACTCTTTTTTATAAACTATGCTCGTATTTATAAACTTGTAGTTACTTTTATTTTTTGTGTGTATTTTTGTTCTTGAGTTGTAATGTATTAACGAAGTATGCTTCCTTCCTACCCCATTAGCATCCTTAGTTTTGGACAATTACATTACATGATAAATAACATCAACTAAAACAAATCACAACAACTTTTAAATAACGAAGATTAAAATTTTCAGAAATTATCAGAACTCAAAAGGAAAAGCACTGGACAATGGACATAATTGAATGTGAAGAAGAAGATATTTGCAGAGAGCAAAAAAGAATTGAATAGCTCAGAGTAAACTGGTCTTTATATACATGCTATGTTATTACAAAATAAAATAACCGCTTCTAACAAACTTCAAGAAGATAAGACTTTCTAATCCTTGTGCTGAGATGTTTGTTGCTGACTTCCATCAACCTTGACAGGCGACATTTGGTTGCAAAGAGAAAATTGGGGGAAATGAATTGCAATTCTGTAAGAAAAAAATTGCTTTGTAGGCAGGAATAGATTTGTTGGAAATTGAAAGAGAAGAAGTGAATAAAGACTAAAATACGCATTATATAATAATAATAATAATAATAATAATAATAATTTACTATAGAATTCTATTTCCACAACCTGGGAAATTACAATTCGTAGGGGATCCTAGAAATTGCAGTTTACAGGAATTGCAATTTCATTCTTCTAAGCACACCATGAGTTGCTGATGTTGCTGTTCATACTTTGATACAAACAAAAAAGCTATTTGCTCCTCTTGAGGTTCAAGAGCGTTAATCTCAAGATTTTTGCAATCCAACTAAGGCTTGAGGCTCATTTTCTTAACTTTAGGACTAGTGATATTTCAGGGTAATAGTTGAAATAACAGAAGATTGTGTAGAAGTTAAAATTGGGTACTGAGTAACCTTAAATATTCAAACCAGCGAAAATCTTGGGTACACATAGGAACTTCAAAGATGAAGTTGAAATTATGCTCAAATCAAATAAAATTTTGATCAAGGCTACAATTTAGGTTGGGTTGTTGTACCAGTGCACACCCAATCCACCAATTGCACTGCTCAGTATGATTACAATATGGAAGGGAGAAAATAATCCACCATTTGTACTTATTATTATTTTAAAAAAAAATCAAAACAAAACAAGACATAACATTTGTACTTTATGGATATAATAACAAGTTGAGGGCATATTCAATAAATTCTAAACTGGTTATTGTTAATGTGGTGTGTGATTGAAATTTTATTATTGTGCGACTTAAGAAAATTGAACCAAACATGGAGTAATCGCTAGCCAAGTTAGACAGACAGTTGGGTTGGTAACCACAAGATTTCAAATTTAATTATGTATTGAAGTTGTTTATTGACCTTCTTGGTTAATTTGAATCCATCAACTATGAACAACCTAAACTATTTTATCTCATTGTAATCCTTTGACGGCTAAGATTACAAGTTGAACTTCACCCGGACGCACCTTCGGATAGTGGTTGTGTATTTTCCCGTAAATCAAAGAAAATTGATTCAAACATATGGAAAGAGGAGATATAAGCATTTGCTTAAGAATATCAAGAGGAAGCAACGCCCAATATAGCAGAAAAAAAGTAGTGATAAAAACTACAATAATAATAAATACATAATCGTTTATTACTTTTGCTAATCAATCAGCGAATCTGATTATCTATTTGTTAATTAAAAAATCTCTTTCTACGTCTGGTTATATGGAGTGGGTCTCTCCACCTCCTTTCATTGTCAATGTTTTGTTTGAGGATGCTGATGAATGAATTATAGTCTATTTGTTTTGCAAAATAAATGAATAAATAAATCCATGAGTCTGGCTTACCCCTCTCCATTCCGATCCCCCCCCAAAAAATAAATATGAAAAGGACTCATCAAAAGTCAATGGTAGGTTTCTCTGTATTTGATACAGAGTAGCATGATTTGTGAAATAAATAAGTAAATAACTATTGAGTTTATTCCATGTTTGGTTACATTGTTACAATGATATTTTAGTTAGACACAAATAATGCTTGACATTTTAGTTAGTTAATCGACTGACTTCATAATTCATTTAAAAACTAGATTTATAAGAGCATCCTTTTCAATGGAGTTTTTTATTTTTTATTTTTTATTTTTTTAAACGATTTTTGAGGAATTTTTGTAAGTGTGATTAGGAAAGAGAAAATGAGAGGGGAAGAAAAAAATAAAACAAATATGATTATAAAAAAAAACTAATCTGTCGGGCGCGCCCGGGTGCAGTGCACGCGCCTGTTGTGCGCCAAATGCGCACAGCATTGTTTATTTCTTTCGCACTTTTTTTTTTCTTTTTTTTTTACTTTATGACATAATCTTTACATTTGCAGGAGTTTATTTTTTCCAAATAACCCAGCACCACATCAGTTTAAAACCATCCTTTTGTTTTTACACTATCCCAATAACTTCCAAATTCCAATTATCCTCTAGTGTAGATGCTCTAAGTGAGCACCTTACGTTTGGCACTCATAAAACAATCATTCCATAATTTGACAAAATGCTATGTTGAGTATATATATAATATATAAACAATTTGGTAGACACCAGTTTTTCTTTTAAAATTTTTAATCTTTAATCTTAGGTTCAACACATGCTTCAATTTGGTAGACACCAGTTTTTCTTTTAAAATTTTTAATCTTTAATGTTCATACATACTTTTTTCAACCTATTGGAATACAAAGAGTTCCAATAATCTTATGTTCGACACATGCTTCAATGTTCAAACATACTTTTTTCAACCTATTGGAACACAAAGAGTTCCAATCACCTCCACTGAAGTTTAAATTCTTGACCTCTCATATTGGAGAGCCACTACTCTACCATCTGAACACAAAGTGCTTGGCAATCTTTAATCTTATATGGTAGTGAATGATTGTTTATTAGTGATAAAAGTAAAGGTGAATAACATGGTCCTTTACAGATTTAGAAGGTGTTAACCATTACATATAACTAGATATAGATAATAGCACAAAAACTAGTAAATAAAAAAAAAATGCTGATTTAGATAAGTATAACAAAAAACTTGGAAACAAAATAATAAATTACAATTAAGATTACTAGAAGTATATATTCAGGCATAGCTCTGAAACTTTATTATTATTATTATTATTATTATTATTATTATTATTATTATTATTATTATATTCATAATTAATAATTTATATACTTGTTAAATATATGTGCACGTAATTGGATATTCATAATTGTGTGTATATGTTAATAATATTTTGTTGGTAATAAAATGCATCAATATGAAAGTACAATGCACTTAGAGTTTACTTTTCAGAATTTATGATTTGATTTTTCTAGTTTGATTTAGCTACTTTTTACTGTTTAGTGGTTTAATATTTAGACAAAAACTTGTATGAGATTGTCTCATGGATCATTGTCTGTGAGCTCGATCAGGTCAAAGATGAAATGCAATATATGATACTAGAAAATGTAATACGTATACTGAAAAATATAATACTAATCAAGAATAAAGTGCATGTTACTTATCAAAGAAATTGTAATACTTTTGAAAAAAAAAATGTAATACTACTTTTTACATTTTGATTTCAAAATATTGCATTTTTTCTCAAAAATACTACATTTTTCCTTATAGATGACAATCCACTTTTAGCCTTTCTTTTTCAGAATATCCTCATTTGGTCCAGTATTATTGCGAAATGACTATTTTTGATCATACATCAACAAAATCATTGAAATTTCAAAAAATAAAAAGACATTTAGGTCTTCATTTATGATTTTTTTAATATTAAAATAAAAAATATAGCGAATCAACCAACTTTGTATTACAAAAAGATCAAATTGTCATTATATTTAACTACATATATTTCAACGATTTTATTGACAAAGAACAAAAAAGGTCATGCCACAATAATACTAGGACCAAATGAGGATGTTTTGAAAAAAAAAAAAAAAAACTAAAATGGACTGCCACTTAGAAATCTAGGACAAAAAATAGAATTACTCATTTTCCTTATAAAAAATACTTTATTCCTTATTAGTATTACATTTTTAAATATAAGTATTATATTTCACCTTATTCATATATTACGTACAAGGATCCATGAGACGGTCTAACAAGAGAGTCACTGTAATATTATGGTTTAGTTTTTTGTAAACAGTTTGAATTAATCGCATCAATCCATCTAAATTAATCAACAATTAGAAAATAAGGAAATTAAGAAGAAATGTTGTGAAATTTTTATAATTATTATGATGCATTAGGCCTTCTTCATTTGTGGGTTTTAATGGGATTTTGGAATAATAAACTTTTTGTGGTGTATTTTTAGGGAGAGGTTTTTTTGAAAAATTTTCTCTTGCAATTTTGAGATTCTTGACAGTGGAAAATGGGCCCATTGGAGAAGAAGAATTGCGCTTCATGTGCGTGAGGTGCAATTCTCGCTCCCAAGGGGTGCATAAATATATATCTTTTATTTTATTTTTTCCTTTTTTATCCTTCACTCTCATTTTTTTTAATAGTAAAATCTTTTCAAAAGTTGATCATTATTGAAGTCTTGAAGAACGCTTTAGAAAACATTTGAGGAATTGAGTATTTGAGGGTTTATCCAATAAATATATATATATATATATATATATATATATATATATATATATATATATATATA
>NC_044917.1:11835182-11892868 GCF_003576645.1 Ipomoea triloba | reverse complement strand
ATATATATATATATATATATATATATATATATATATATATATATATATATATATATATAGAGTTAATTCCAGCAATGGTCTTCCGACTATGTTGATTTTTCAAAATTAGTCATCGACTTTTAATTTGGACAATTTAGATCCCTTGACTTTCAAATTCTTTCCAATGTTGGTCCTTTCGTCAAATTTTGGTTAAATTGAGGTCAAATGAAGGGGTAAAATTGTTCGTTTACTTGTATACTCGTATTTCTTCTGTCTTATACGCTATATATATGAATATAATATCAGTCGAAGAGACATCGACTGAGATTATATGGCTTCGATTGAGACTTCGACTGAGATTATATTCATATATACAGTGTATAAGACAAGAGAAATACGAGTAATAATACACTAAACATTTGAACGAACAATTTTACCCCTTCATTTGATTTCAATTTAATCAAAATTTGACGAAATGACCAACATTGGAAAGAATTTGAAAGTCAAGGGACCTAAATTGTCCAAATTAAAAGTCGGGGACTAATTTTGGAAAATCAACGTAGTCGGAGGACCATTGCTGGAATTAACTATATATATATATATGGAGTTACATTTTTCAAGAATAATGTTGAGAGTTGAGACGTGGGGCTCAAAAATGAAACGTTAACCAGAATTTGCCTTGTACGCACTAGTCGTTTGTCTCTTACGGGGTTCGCAATAGCATAAACTTTGCTTCTCTGTGAGGACTGAGTGAACGCCAAGAAACCTCTCATCAGATTCTTAAGATCCAAAAGCCCATCATTCGCCTCAGCAGTCTTTTTCGCACTGCAAAATCTCAGCGCACAGAAACACATAACACTGATAAGAAATCTCATTGCCTCTTCAACGATTAGAAATGGGATCCGGAGGAATCGTTAGCCTAATCAAAGTCCTCTTTCAGAACTTCGATGTTCTTGCCGGGTGGGTCTCTCCATCTATCTTTCTCTCTATTATTCTTGATTTACCCTTTTCATTTCTTATTGAATTTGACAATTTCATGGACAAAGTTAGATTTTTTTGTTTGAAGTAAAACTTGCCATAGAAATTACTGCGACAGTAAAGGATTTATTTATTTATTCATTTGGGTTTACTGATTACTTCCCTTACCTTTGATATTGCAGGCCTGTGGTCAGTCTGGTTTATCCTCTGTAAGTGGCATTCTAGTTCTTACTCTCAATTCTCAAAGTAGTTTATATTTTCCAACTAGTTTTGTGTTTCTTTGAATTTACTTGTTAGTTGTGATTTCTTTATACAAGTAGGAAGGAAAAGATTTCATTTTTGGTTATGTGAAATCTAGCATTTGATTTGTTGGGCGGAGTTCGGTGAAGGGCCAAGTCCAGCACCCTACTCTCGGAGTCTATAAGAAAATAAAGTTGCGTCTTCACTACTGGCTATAGTTTTTGGTGCTTGATAAGTTGCACCTTCACTACTAGCTATAATCTTTGGTGCTTGATCTAACGAGTAGTATTAGAGTCAGGTTTTGAGACCCTGCCTCTCGGAAATCTGCGCTTGATTCTAACATGATTTGACTGCGTTTTGAAATCTGCCATAATTTTGTCTACAGATATGCTTCAATCAGGGCTATTGAGACCAAAAATCCTGTGGATGATCAGCAATGGCTTACCTACTGGGTTCTGTACTCTATGATTACGCTTTTCGAACTTACATTCGCCAAAGTTCTTGAGTGGTAACTTTTCTGTCACTTATCATTGGAGAATTTGTGTTGTGAGTAGCACCATATGTTGTTGTGCTTGTCAATTGGTGCTTATTAGCTATGGATATAGGATGACTCAGATAAATTAGAGATTAGTATCTTGCATAGGATTAATTGGTCGATTACTAAAAGGGTTGAGAACCAGAGATTTTTTGGGTTTGTTGTTTATGTTCTACTGCATTCTGTGTGGGGCAAAGATGAAGAAGAGAAAAAAGTAACCGGGGAAGTTGAAGAAAGAGTTAAACTGGTCTAATCTGTGGGAAAATCCTCATAATGAAACTTAGAAGAAAACAAATTCTAATTGTGGGAAATGCACAATGAGCAACAGAAAATCATTGAGATATTTACTTTTTTGTTGGCTTGCTCTTCTATGCACAGTTGACATTATAAGCGTCTATTTTATTAACTGCATAACAGGTTCCCGATCTGGTCATATGCGAAACTGATTGCTACCTGCTGGTTGGTCATACCTTACTTTAGCGGTGCTGCATATGTCTACGAGCACTATGTTAGGCCATACATTGTTAAAGGAGAAGTAGTGAACATCTGGTACGTGCCCCGAAAGAAGGATTTTTTCAGTAAACCTGATGACATTCTAACTGCAGCGGAGAAATACATTGAAGAACATGGAACCCAAGCATTTGAAGATATAATTCACAGGGTATTTTAATTATATTTATCCTTTTACGTTTACTTCTTTAGTTATCTAAATTATAGGAAAATTAAACACTCTTGAAAAGTACTATCGATTGGATTGTGTGTGCATGCTGTCTAAGGATGGCAATTAGTCGGGGGTAGGTTCAGGAGGGCTACATTCACCACTTGACCCACCTTATACTTTCTCTACCCCCACCCCCGACCCGCAGCGGGTAAACTTTTTCAAAACCCACACCCGCCTCACCAGGTGCGGGTACGGGTACTCAGTACAAGTATCCACCACTTATTATCTTATTATTTTTTAAAAATAATATTCAAATTACTTACACATAATAAAATAATAAAATTCAGGTTATATTAAAACATAAGATAATAGAAATATTCAAATATAATAACTACATTGTTATTTTTTTTAAATAAACTTATTAGTTTAGAATTAAAAATAGTAAAAAGTTAACAAAAGTTATAGAAACTTTTAGAATTAACTACATACTAGTACTTATTTTACTATACATATATACATGATGGATCAGGTGGGTTTCTAGGCTGGTTTTGTATATAAAACTCGCATCCAACCTGACCCACAGTTTTAACATTTTAAAACCCACACCTGACCCATCACCCATTACCAAGCATAAAATCCCGATCCATGCAGGGTGGATATCCACGGGGCGGATTGAAATTACTATCCCTAAATTTCCGTCAAAATAATTGCTCTCGTTTTCTCCCTTAGCTCATTTTATCTTGTCATTCTGCAGGCTGAAAGAGAATCGAAGTACAGGAACAGCAATTATGCGTTTTATGATGACGACTATAGATACTGAGTCTTTCAAGTGGGAATACATGCACATCTGCTGTGGACCTTGAGAGGAAAACATGTGTAATATTGTAAAGAGATTGCATTTTAACTGAGATAGTGAACTATGTTTTCAGTAACAGTCATTTCTTTTTTGAGCCTTTCAGCTTTCTGTGCATTTTCAGGCTGTCAAATGCTACTTACTGTCTGTGTGCAACATTGCAAAGTCCTCACCTTCACTCAGATTTTGAGTGGATTAAACATTCATTGCACATAAATAGTACATAATCATTTTCAAACAATTCTGCTTTTGATATTGTGTTGGAACTTTGTGAATTAGTTCTTTGGTGTTTTGATTAGATACCAATATGCAATAGCAACATTGATTTGGTTAATTCATAATTTAGAGTGATTGTCATTCTTAAGACTTAAGAGTCCCACATTGAAAAAACATAAGAGAATATGAATTTATAAGATCATGAGTTAAACTAATTAATGTCCGTTTGGAAAGTAAAAAAATGACTTCTGGAAAATTGAGTTATTTTTTAGAAAACATTTTTCTTTTCTAGTGTTTGGTTGCATTCTAGGAAACTGTCTTGGTGTATTTGGTTCATTTTTTTTTAAAAAAAAAAAAAAGTAGAAGTGTATAATTAAATATTTTAATTATGTTGTTTAGATATAACAACATTTATAATAACAATTTTTAGCAAATTCACATCAAAATAAAAAAAAATCACAGCAAAATCTCATTGCAAAATCACATTGGCCGATTGGTTTCCAACCTAGTCTTCAGAAACTAGTCTGGTCGATTGGTTTCGGAAACCAGCCAACCAAACTGATTTCCAGCCGGGCATGAGGAAGAGGTGGTCAGCAAATAGGCGTGAGGTAGAGAGGGATTTGATGTATTTTCCATTGACTAAGACATGATTTTCCTTTGACTTTTAAGTTTTCCTCTTTACCAAACACTAAATCATTTTTCGGGTTTTTAAACACACCCTTTAGTGATTTGATTTATGTGCATTTTAACCCAATTGAGTGACCTTAACCTAATCTTAGATTATAAGAGTCACCTTTGTCAAATTCATGTGAGTTTTTCCAATACCTATTCTTTTATTCACAAGAATCTAACACCCAAGATATATTCCTTCCTAGTTGGAAACCTTCAAAAATCGAGAACTACACATAGTTATGAACAAGTTGGGGTCGCCTTTCAGACTCTGTTACTGCAATCTTTTTACTACACAGATGCAAATTAGATTTCCAGTGCATCACAAGTCTAGTAATTCAGGCTACAATGTCAGAAAATTTGCAAGAACGCGATGGAGCTACCAGACATAATACATGATGTTAAGGCGTCTAGAGCTGAAAGATAAAAGAGTTTCACAAATTTTAAAGTAATGGGGAAGAATTACTAAACTGGCTTATTAACCCTCATCGGCAAGCACCCACAATCTCGACTTTTCTCTTTTACTCTTCTTCGTGATCCTCCTCCTCCAGTTCAGCTTCATCGGCCTCTCCAGATTGGTATAATATTTCCTTGGCTTCTTCTAGCGCAGACTCTTTCTCATCAGCAGCATACAGGATTTTCTTGATTGCCACAGCCATCTGCAACACAAATTTGAAACTCAAAAATCTTGCAACTTTCACATTAACGACTTCAGATTACATGCAACACTCTGCTTACAATTAAGTATGCACCTTCGGGGTAACCCCAACCAAGATGGCCAAGGATACAAACTTGTAAAACGACTACAAGGAAGTAAACCAGACTAGGTTGTCTATAGTTGACCGGCTCAAACCAAGAGGACTGGGATTCAAACTTGTGACCTTAGCCCTCTTGGTTTGAGCCGGTCAGCTATAGACAACCTAAGCTGGATTACCTCTTTGTGGTCCTTTGCTGGCTAGGGCCACAAGGCGGGATTTACCCAGTGCACACCTTCAGGTAGTGGTTGCGGGTTTCCCGCATCACCCAAAAAGAAAGTATGCACCTCTTTTTTTGGAGTGAGAATGAAGTGGAATAAGAAAAATGCCGCTATATACCTGTGATCACCCTTCTTATAATTTGCCATTCAATCCCCTTTTTCACATTACTAAATCATCCGCCTAGAGGAAAGTTGCAATGGTCTCAAGAAACATTTCTTATTCCAGTCTGTTTAATAATTTTCGCCGTTTTTTTTTTTTTTTTTTTTTGATAATAGCAAATATATTAATCAAAGATAGGAACGATTACAACAAAGCACAAAGAAATGGTAAACCATTTCTTACAGTTAGAAATAGAAACAATAATTTTCCTAGCTAGGCTACAGAAAACTTGATTCATAGTCTAAATTTCGCCGTTAAGTACTAATTTATAATGCAAATCAAAATGAACATGTTGAAATACATCATTTTGGAGTTACTTTGCTCGTCAACATCTCTTTTTTAATTCAGTCCTTCAAAATTAAGCTTGCCATTATTAAGGAAATGAAAATAAGCAGCTCTTTATATCCTATGCATGTTGTTTAACAGCATATATGGCTTAATTTCATTGTTTCATAATATTTTCAATTTGTCAAATACGGGAGCGAAAAAACCCTTGGCATAGGTTATACAAGAAAAAAGAGAATGCAAAGTAACGGTAAAATTCATGCAGAAATGGATGGGTTCAAAGATTACCGGGACATTTTCTATTTCAGGACCCTGGCAGAGAATCTCAATATCACGTAGTTTTGCAAAATAAAAATCTCTTTCCTTCTCCAAAAGGTCTATAGAGAGTTTGAGTTCTGTAACCTGTATAATCATTTAGAATTAGTCATTAGACAATTTAGACAAAAGCTATCAACAAATCAACATGGACGACACTTCTCAACCATTGCAAGGAGCTCGAAACAAAATCTAACAGCATAAAATAGAAAATGAAAAGGGCAAAAGACATCTGAATGAATCTAAGCAGTGCAATTAGTTGACGGTTCAAGACATGCAAAGCCTATTAGGTACTTGGCAAAGTAATACTCCATTCTGTTTTAACTAAAATATATCAAATTGGAAATGTCTTTAAAGGTCAAAGTTTTGGGTTCGATTATTTTTGAAAGCCACAAGTTGGAACATAGCTTTTGCTTGTATGGTGATAATAAAATTTGAAAAAGAAGCATTTGGCAAATGCAGCTCCTATTCCTCTTTTAGAGAATATTTATAGGACAGTCTTTATATATGTCCCTTTTTTATTACCATCAACTCCATTTGCAAGATGTTCCCTCATTGTGAAGCTTTTAGATTTCTGCTAAGCTTTTCATGGCATAGATGGGTGCATAATGAAGGTCCATAGCCACATGTGGAAGATGTGGTTTTATAGAAAAAACCACATTTACTGAATATGGATTTACTAAAATTTTATTATTTAAATTGAAACCAAGATCCACTTAACTGAATTCGGATTGTCATCCAAGATAAAGACATTCATTGCAAAAAAAAAAAGAAGCAATATATTGACTTCATTGACCATCCTGTTTGCTTAGATATTAGAAGTCAAAAATTGGTATAATGCAGCAAATTACCTCCTTTGACAATGACTGGATCTCTGCTGAAGAATCAGCTGCAGCTGGTACTGCGCGTGGCTTGGCTTGCTTGGATTCTACATCATCAAAATTAAAGCATAAGACTGAATCCAATCAATTAGCTAGTCTAACTAGGCTGGAGGACCGAAGAGGCTCTAATACCATGTTATAATCTAAGATTGGGCCAAGGCCACTCAACGTCTCAGCTAGGCTATAATGCACCAATAGTTATACCATGGACCCGGGTCCACATTGCAAGGTGGATCCATGTCCATTTACATACTGAATGTTCACAATTTACATACTAAATGTTCATAATTCAAATTGTAAACATTCAGTATCTAAATTATGTATTTTGGACCCAAGTCCACCTTGCAAGGTGGACCGGACCCGGGTCGAATAATTTGTGATAATGCACATGGGTCAAACCACACAAAAAAGCTGAATCCAATCAATTAGCTAGTATAACTCATGGCCTTATCCCATATGTTCTCTCTTATTTTCAATGTGGGACTCTTAACACATGCCAAGAGTTGGAAGATAAATGCAACAAGAATAGATAAATGAATAAATGAGAGTTCTTATTCTGACCCAAAATCTTAGTGGAGCCTATTCCATCCCCGACATTTTGCCCGTGAGAGTTGTTCGTTTGTAGTGACTTTGTAGTCCTTTGAGAAATTTTAGTACCCCGTTCCTTCCCACCTTTACCTCGGCGTTCCACAGGATTATAATTCCTGAAACATACACAAGTATTGAAACCACTAGGAAGGAAATGATGCTAATTTTATGAAAGGTGGGATGCCAAAGCATATCGGAAGAGGTACTATACTCATTCATAATGCCACCATTCACGGAATCACAATAACGTTTCAACCATTGCAAAAACTCCAAGTTATCCAAAGGCCGACCCTTAACAAGCCTGTTGACTTCAATATGCTGCAACCAACGTTGAGAAAACATGTAAGTTTGCAAGAGTATCAAACTATTATCCACAATTAAATAAACTGATGCAGTTTGGCATCTGTTTGCCAAAAACAATTACCCTACTATCTATGCTACATTACTTTTTAAAACACAGAAATACTATCATTGAAGAATAAAACAAATTATGGCAAAGAAATTGGCATCAAAATAATTTCTACAATAATCTTTACATCAGTTAACTGACAGAAAAAAGATTCCGTGATTTACCTTGTCAATTTTAAGCTTGTTGAAAACATCCTGCAGTACTTTATAATTTTGGATCATATCATATTCCGTCTTTGCATCAAAATTCACCTATCCCGGTAAAAAAAAAGTCAGAAATGCCAGGCATAAAATTTTAAAAAGCACAAATGAGGGAAATTGAAAGGCCAATATACCACCTTGTGCATTGGAACAATTCCTGGGTAGGTCATGTCCATCATCTGACATTGCACCGCTCCAGATGCAGCCTAACAACATGAATTTGAAAATCAAGATAATATCTCTAGTAAATCTTGAACATCTGGACCCTACCATCCATGATTTTATAACTGGGAAACATTATAAGCTATCAACAGTCAATTAATCTCAATGATGAGAAGTAATCTCAGTTTTGCACTTTGAGGAGACATATAATCACTACTCAGAACACAAATAAGTACATTTGAAAAGGGAATACCCTCTCCCCATTTTTCAAGATTACTTTCAAAATCAAACCCCAAAAGGGCCAAAATGCTCCCTTTTTTCAATTTTTTGTTTTAGTTTTCCTTTTTATTTTTATATTCTAGGAAAAGAATAAGCATCATACAAGGAAACAATTGAAAATCCTAGATTTAACCGCATTCCCTGTCACAAATCTTGAAGAAAACCAGCACAAAAGGCCTTTTTTCCTAAAGAAACTTGCAAATTTCAGGAGAAATCAACAAAGAATAAATAAATAACAAAAATGTACCTTCGGGTAAGAGAGCATCAAAAGATAAGAACCTTTCAAAACAACAACAAATCAAAATCTCCACTAAAAACAGAAGAAAATAAATCAATTCCCAGAAAATTTTCCATTTAAATCACCCCAAAAAAAAAAAAAAAACATGAATACCCACAAAAAGAAATGAAGCAAAGAATAAGCGAAGAATAAAATGAAGAAAAATGGGGGAATGGGCACCTCCTCAATGCGTGTAAGATTAATCTGAAGCCTCGAATTAATCCAGGAAAGAATCTCATTCCTCCCCACAAAGTAGGCACTGTCCATAATCCCAATATTAGAAGCCATCGCGAGCTTACACACAAATTAGATATCTGAACCCAGAAGGGTGTGAAGAAATGAAGGAATTGAGAAGCAAAATCACAGAAACAGAGAAGAAGAATAGGAATTAGGATTAGCAGGTTGTTATAATGTGCTTTCTATGCCACTCCGTACGTTGTTGGAGGAAAACGGAATGACAGAAAGGAGAAAAAGTGGAGGTGCGTGTAGCATAGGCGTTCGTAATTCAAATTAAATACGGAGAATTTGTTACCCAAAACAGATACTCCGTATTCCCAAGTCCATTTTATTTGCTGATTAATGAGATTTTGATTAAAATTGTTTACAATTAAAATTTTTAGGGAAAGGATCCAACAGGTATTTGAACTTTACACAGAAAAATTAAATTTCTAAACTTGAGAAAAGGATCCAATAGACCCTTTTAATTTCACTCAAAAGTGTAATTAGGTCATTCAACTTTAAAAAGTGTAATTAAACACTCAAACTTGTCAAAATGAGTCAAATAAGTGTAATTTAACGGTAACATGTTGGTTACTGTAAAATTATCAACGTTGACCATCGCTAATCAATGTTCGCCACCGTTAAAAAAAATCCGATGACAATTGCCATTTCTACTAGAGAAGACGACGAGACAACCTGATCTGGTCGCCTTCTCCATTGGAGAGGACGATTAGAGGTCTCAGGTTGTCATCTCCAATGGAGAAGGCGACTAGAGGTCGTCCTCTCCTTCTCCAGCCACCTGATTTTTTAAAAAATATATATGTTCGCCGGAATTTTTATTCACCGGAATGTCGCCGAAATCTTAAATGACCTGTTATTCCAGGTGAATAACTGGTTACTATGTTACTGGTGACCAGTTATTCCCTCTAAACTTTAAAAGGGTGTAAATAAATACTTTTTTTAAAGGAAAAAGCAATCAACTTTTATTCAATCAAATGTTCAATACAAGAGGGAATAAAAGAAATCCAACATAAAGGATCAGCTTGGGAACGGGCAGCCCTAGCCAAAGCATTGGCAAGCTTGTTCGCTGATCTAGAGAGAAACTTAATAGACACCACTTCAAAGTGTCATTGAAAATTCTGGCACTCACTAATCACACATCCTGTATAAGAGTTGTCTAGTAAATTGTCGTTAAACAGATTACAAACAGATTGACAATCCGAGTAGACTAAGATCTTCATTAAGCCACGTTACTTGGCCCACGAGAGGGCCTCCTTTATTGCGAAAGCCTCTGCCAAGTGGGGATCATCAACATAATGCAAAGGTATGTTCTTTGCTGCCATAAAAACTCCATTTCCATCTTTGATCAGGGCATCGTAGAAAGCTTGGCCGAAATATGAAAATACTGCTACATCCACAAAAACCACTGCCATATCATCTGCCTGCGGTACTAAATAAATACTTAAATTTGTCAAAATGATTTAAATAAACCATATTTACCAGTAACCAAGCTTATTGGTTATTAGTAAAATTATCGATGTTCATTACTGTTGATCATCATTGACCGTCACTAAATTGCCCCAATTCAAAAAAAAAAAAACGATTGGCAATCGTCTCTTCCAGTTGACCAGAGAATACGACCGCCGCCTTCTCTACTAGAGAATGGTCGCCTTCTTCTTTAATGGCAATGGCGATCAATCGCTATAATTGTTGACATAATTTTAATGATTGGTTATTTTAAGTGAATAACCAGCTATTGGGTATAAATGCATAAAAAAGAGTTAATTCCAACAGTGGTCCTCCGACTATGTTGATTTTTCAAAATTAGTTCCCGACTTTTAATTTGGACAATTTAAGTCTCTTGATTTTTAAATTCTTTCCAATGTTAGTCCTTTCGTCAAATTTTGGTTAAGTTGAGGTCAAATGAATGAGTAAAATTGTCCGTTCACTTGTATAGTGTATTATTACTCGTATTTCTCCTGTCCCATACACTATATATATGTATATAATCTCAGTCGAAGAGACCTCGACTTCGATTATATGGCTTCGATTGAGACTTCAACTGAGATTATATTCATATAGACATCGTATAGGACAGGAGAAATACGAGTAATAATACACTAAACAGGTGAACGGATAATTTTACCCCTTCATTTGACCTCAACTTAACCAAAATTTGACGAAAGGATCAACATTGGAAAGAATTTGAAAGTCAAGAGAACTAAATTGTCCAAATTAAAAGTCGGAGACTAATTTTGAAAAATCAACATAGTCGGAGGACCATTGCTGGAATTAACTCAATAAAAAATGACATGTTCGAGTGTTTAATTACACATTTTTAATGTTCAAAAGCTTAATTGCTATTTCGGGTACAGTTTAAAGGTCTATTTGATCATTTTTCTATTTTTTATAATGTTAAATTTAGCGTTAGTAAATAAAATTATATATTTAAAAATTATATGAAAATTATTATTAAACACAAAAATAAATTTAAAATTTATTTTTAAAAAATTAAAGAAAACAACTAAAGAGAATTTGACTAATTAATAATAAACATCATAGGTAAATTTTGGCATATGAAATATTTTAGTTTATTATATTTTAATTAAGGAAAATGAAATGAACTAGAAAATCATTAAAAAATTTAAATTTCTTAAAATGTTATTGTTTTTCATTTTCTTAAAATATATATTACTTTCTTCATTCATTTTATGTCTTGCTTGGATAAAAATATTTAACTCAAATTGTTTGTAATTATTTTTATAACATTTAATTTAATTTAACATTATGTAAAAGTTATATATTTAAAAAAAAGTTCTCTTTAAGTACAAAAGTAAAATTTATAACTATAATAAACTAAGGGTCACACTTGTGTGAGACCATCTCACGGATCCTTATTCGTGAGACGGGTCGGGTCGGGTCGAAGCAACATGCAAATGTCATACTTATATACTCAAATATAATACTAATCAAGAATACAATTTTTGTTACTTATAAGAGAAAAAGTGATTTTTGTTACTCAAATATAATACTAATCAAATATAATACTAATCAAGAATACAATTTTTGTTACCAAAGGCCTTGTGGTCAAGCGACATGAAGTGATTTGCCCAAGTGGGAGCTCATGGGTTTGAGCCTCAGTGGGGGCAATGTTGACAAGTGCCCCTCACTTATAAGGAAAAATATAATACTTTTGAGGAAAAATGTAATACTTTTAAATCGAAAAGTAAAAATATTGAATTTTCCCTTAAAAGTATTACATTTACCCTTATAAGTAACAAAAATTTTTTATTCACGATTAGTATTACATTTGTGCATATAAGTATTACATTTGCATTTTTACCCGACCCGACCCGTCTCACGGTGAGACGGTCTCACACAAGTTTTTGCCATAAACTATATTAAACAAAATAAGAAGAAACAAAAATTAATTTAACAAATAAATACTCCGCATTAAATATGGAACAGGAATTAGATGGTTTAAGAAACAAAAACAAAAACAAAAACAAAAACAAAACAAAACAAAACAAAAAACAAAACAAAGAAAAAAAAACCGGAAAAGCAAGTAATTTTTATTTTCGCCTTGTTTCGGTAAAGTTATTTTATATATTCAATTTATTGATTAACCTTACATTTTCATGAATCTAAAATACATATATTTTTTTAGGGAAATGCTAATGCCGCTACGGTAGATTTTGGATTTAGACGATGTGAATATGTGTTGTTGAGTAGTGTGTTTAGAAAATTAGGATATGTTGGTCGAGAATTGGAGTTCTTAAAACGGACCGAAATCAAATTGAACAATAATATTAAATTGAATGATATCATTTGTTTAAAAAGCAAACAAACCAAAATCGGAAAAAAAAAAAAAAAAAACTGAACTGAATAGCGAAACACCCACCCCTACTTCTACATCTATCACACACAAAATAACCGCTTTTTGACGTCGCAAGTTTTGTATTGTTTGTTTGTTTTTTTTTTTTTTTTTTTTTTTTTATAAAATTAATTACTTTTTTATTTTAATTTCAACCTATGAAAACTTATCACATAAGGAGTGACTATTTTATGAGTAAAAGACGTAGGGGCATTTAGCATTGTTTTTTTTCTTTCCAGTGATATCAAATAATGTCTTGAAAATGAAAATGAAAATATAATTCAGGAATGAGTGAATAATATGAATTTGAAAGCACTATCCATTTATGAGCCTATATATCATGGGTAGAGTCATTATATTAGTGGAGATTTGATATGGACATATGGTGGGTCCTGGTTAACATTAGTGATAATATATCCTTGGGGGCGAATGATATGGCAAATTATACTGTGCACCACCACCGTGCACATATCAATATGCACCACGTATCTAAACGACGTCGTTTTGAGTATTGTAAACTAATCGTTCGTTTTTTTTTTGGAAATCACGTTTCCCGTTTCGGCCGGTCTCTGTATTTATGTTAATATTCTGTGTATTCCAGGCAATCATTCTGTGTATTCTAGGCAACCGTTCTGTGTATTATAGGCAACCGTTATGTGTATTCATGTTAGTAACACATGTTGTGATTTCATGTTAGTAACACATGTTGTGATGTGTTTGTGCATTCGAATGTTTAGGAGGATGAGTTCTGTGTATTTTGTGTAAATATTATGTGTATTCATGTTATTAACACAAGTTGTGATGTGTTTAATTTGTGCATTCGAATGTTAGGAGGATGAGTTCTGTGTATTATGGGCATCAATATTCTGTGTATTATGGGCAAACATTTTGTGTATTCTAGGCAAACGTTCTGTGTATTCTATATAATGATTATGTGTATTATAGATAATGAATTCCCTGGAGTCATTCGCGTCCACTAACATCTGTGTATTTTGTGTCAATATTCTGTGTATTCTGGGCAAACATTCTGTGTATTCTAGACAAACGTTTTGTGTATTATAGATAATGATTATGTGTATTATAGATAATGAATTCCCTGAGTCATTCGCGTCTGCGTCTACTAACACCGAAACGACGTCGTTTTACGTACGTGGTGCACATTGCTATGTGCATCGTGGTGCATGGTATAACGATTGATGATATTCCTTGGAGCCTAGTGTTTGTCATGGGCAGGCCGGGGCGCCGGGGTGTTGGTTTATTTGCCTTGGTAGAGATTATTTATTGGTATACTTTCTTATTATTCTGTATATTTGTTTAGTATCAAGTCAGAATCGAGTGTCTTTTGGAGAAATATTATATTTCCAAAGGGTCAGGCGGCCTGCACCTATATAAAGGTCCTTACCCTTCAGGAGAACCATTCAACATTCAGACTCAACACATACACTCAATTAGAATCCTTATATCTTCATATACACATTCCATGCATACCGAGAAGGAATATTGATTACCCCGTAGTAATATATATATATATATATATATATATATATATATATATATATATATATATATAGATTTCTATTCATATGCGACATGTTGCTCCAGTGCGGTCGTGCGGCCTTATCTTTGACGTCCAATTTGCCTAATCTAATGGTGGCAATTGCAGTTCGCGTAGGTTAAGTGGGGGGCTTTTTGGTAATTTAAGTACATTGTGTGGTGCGTTTTAATGCATGTTGTGGTGAGTTTTATTACGTATGTGGGTACATTTAATTGTGTTGTGGAATGGTGTGTTTTAATTCATCATCTGGTGCATTTTCATACGTAGAATGGTGTGTAACTGTGTTGTGGAATTGTGTGTTTTAATCCGTTCTCTGGTGCATTTTTTTAGTACGTAGAATTGTGTGTATTTTAACACATGTTTTCTAATAAGTGTAATAGTGCATGTTTATAATCTGGGATGGTGATTTTTAATAAGTGGAATTGCGCATTTTAACACACGTTGTGGTGCATTTTAATACGTAGAATGGTGCATATTTTTAGCACATATTTTCTAATATGCGTAAATAGTGCATGTTTATAACCTGACATGAAGCACGTTGTGATGCATTTTAATACGTAGAATGATGCATTTTATTAAGTATATTGATGAATTTTAAGTGAATATGTGTATTTGGTATATATTGTGGAATTGTGTGTTTTATCGATCCTCTGGTACATTTTAGTACGTAGAATGGTGTGCTTTGTAACATATATATATATTGCGCATTGATTTGATGACTTGATCTAATCTAATAGCTGAAAAATGCCGCACGACCACACCTAATGACCAGGCCGCACATGAACACCCATATATATATATATATATATATATATATATATATATGGTCGTAGCATAAAACCACATACAAATACCCGGAGTATTCCGGGGTTATCGATCCACAGGGAAGCGGGGTATCAAGCACTAGTTACTAATTAATTCACGAGAAGCTATTCCTACGTTAACAATGGGTATTTATCTATAATTATGAAAACAAAATAAATGAAGCAAGGCAAACGGACTTTTATATACAAGAGATTAAGCGCGGGATTTTTGGGTGTCAAAGTGTTTAATCACCTAGTGCCAATCTAAAGTGAAATAATCATTCGGGTTCAACAAGTGTGGATGATTGCAATCTAAAAGGGAAAGATTAGTCTCGTAATTCAATCCCAAAATAAGGTAATTGGAATACACACTCTCGTGAGCTATTCACAACATATAATCAAGAACTAGCAATAAATGGAATACCCACTCTCGTGGGCTATTCACAATTGGAATACTCACTCTCGTGAGCTATTCACAATAAATCCCTTAATCAACATGTCCTCTCTCGAGGTACAAGAATCAAGTGCAATTGTGGGTGCTCTAATTCATAGACAAATTTAGCAATGAAACAAGTAATTAGGATCCTTAACTACAAGCATCAAGAAATTAAGCCACAATTACAACACAAGTAATAAACCCAAATAGATATTTCATTCAAGCAATTAAAGAACTAGGCACATAGGTTCATAAACACTTATCAATCCAAAAATCCCAAAGGAAAGCTTAGCCTATCATGGCTAAAATAGATTCAACAAATATACAATAAAGTTTTAAAATAGAAAAGAGAGGAAGAAATTCTCCCGAATGAAGCCTCCAAGCTCTTCTCTTTGATCTCTCTTCTCCAATTGATTTTTCCTCTTTGAGCTCTTTGAGAAGATGAGAGCTTCCCTTTCTTGATCTCCTTTTGTCCAAATCCGCAGCCAAGCTTAGGGTTTGGAGAGAAAATGATGCTTTTATAGTGGGTGGAGAATGAGGGGCAAAATAGACATTTCATAACAGCAGAAATTTCAGATCTGCGATTTCTCGACGCGTCGAGGACTTTTCTTGACGCGTCGAGATATTCCCGAACCAAAATCTTGGCATTCTGCCAACTCTCGACGCGTCGAGAAAATTCTCGACGCGTAGAGAATCTGTCTGCAACACAGTTTCGACTTGCAGCCTAATTTTGACCCTTTTCCCTTTTGAACCACACTTTGATGTCTTCATAAGAGTTGTAGCCCTTGAAGTCTTCTTTCCAATGGTTCAAGAATCACCTCATTTGGATATTCTTAGGCTGAGATATGGTCCGATTACCGAGGTGTCGCCATGGTAGCGGGAATTACAACTCTTTGGCTCCTTTGGATTGGCTTTTGCTCCCAAATGGTTCTAATGCACTTCTAAACACATCAAAAACATCTAAACCAAGCATTATACCATTTTAAATATGAAAACAAGGAAATAACCATTGGACACAATATTTTATCACACAATTTACTATAAACCCTACATAAAAACACAAGTAAAATCGGTACAAATGGGAGTGTATCAATATATATATATAAGAGCCAATAAAGTTAGGGTTCTAATGGAAAGAAAAAAAATGTTGGTAGTAATTATTTACTTAAACGAATGGTTAATATTATTTTGATTTTAGTAATTTTTTTTCCCTTAAGTAACCCCACATTCCGTTTGTATAAACTTTAGTAACGGAATATTTCGTTAACTTTTAACTTACCCATTAATTTCAAGCTTTAAGATCGTAGGTCATGATGTTATATCTGAGCCGTTGATCAAATCTAGATCAATGGTTCAAATCAATGAAAATTATTTAAAAAAAAAACACGTGTTTGGAAGAAAGAAGCATAAGTTAAAAATGGTACACCTTAAGTGACAGAAACACGCACCTTAAGTGTTAGAACAACGCATTTTAAATGTTAACATCGCGCACCTTCAATTTATAACAATGGCGCACCTTATGATGTAAAGACGCACCTTAAGTTTTGTTCAAAATTTTGTTATTTAGGGTCTAAGCTATGGGTCTGGTAAACCCCTCACTCAAGCCCCTTAGTTCAAAAGGGAGAAAGGTGGCAAGCAAGGAGTGCCTGTTACCCTTTGCCGCCAATTCTTCTTGAGGTATTGGGTGATGGGCCACCCTAGCTCGCCTTAGGCCCGCTAGTTATGTGGATAGGTCTATTCTAATTTTGAAGAAGAAACACGATACACCTTAAGCATAAGACCTACGCACCTTAAACACAAGACCTACACACCTTAAGCACAAACCGTACGCACCCTAAGTTTTGACCCATATGGAAAATGACCAAATTGTCACTGCATTTTTTTTAAACGTTGTTAATCCTGGACGTTGATTTTGGCAAGATCAATGACTTTCCTCTCACTGCACAACCGCACCTGAGCACTCCAACCACATGAGAATCAATATATATATATATATATATATATATATATATATATATATATATATATATATATATATATATATAGGATCGCATTCAGGTGCGAACTGGCCGCCCAGGAGAGAACTGCGAACGAATCACAGCGCGCCACGTGTCCGGAATGTAGTTGCACCTAACGTTATAACTAGGTGCACGTCATGTTATAACTAGGTGCACATAGGTGTACCCAGGTGCATAAATGTTAACAAGGTAAATTACATGCACCTGCAAGTGAAAATAGGTGCACACGTGTAAGTAAAATGTATTACAAGTGCAAGTAAATTATACAATGAGCATCAATACTAAGTGCACCTAATGTTATAACTAGGTGCACCTAATGCTATAACTAGGTGCACATAGGTTACACCCAGGTGCATGAATGTTAACAAAATAAATTACTTATATAAGTGCAAGTAAAATGTATTGCAGATTCAAGTAAAATGTATTACAGGTGCAAGTGAATTGTACAGTGAGCATCAATACTAAGTGCACCTAATGTTATAACTAGGTGCACTTAATGTTATAACTAGGTGCAACCTATGTTATAACTAGGTACACCCTATGTTATAACTAGGTGCACCTAGGTTGCACCCAGGTGCATGAATATTAACAAGGTAAATTACTTGCATTTGTAAGTGAAAGTATTTGCGAACATAGGTGCCTGAATATTAACAAGGTAAATTACTTGCACTTGTAAGTGAAAATATGTGCGAAAATATGTGCACTTGTAAGTGAAACTAGGTGCACTTTTAAGTGAAACTAGGTGCACCAAAGTTCCAGTTATTTACGAAAATGCCACCGCGTCATTTTTTTAAAATTGCATCTAATTCGTTGATCTGGACACGTGGACGACTGTGGAGCGTTCTCATTTCCTACTTGGGCGAGAGTTCGCACCAGAGTGCAACCCTATATATATATATATATATATATATATATATATATATATATATATATATATATATAATTAGTAATTACTAATTTTAGTTGAATAGTGTGATCTTTTATGATTTGTGTTGAAAATCATGCATTAAATTTAGTATTTTCAATAATTACTTCATATTTTCTACTTTACAATGCACATTTTTGTCTTTCCAGAGTTCTAGTGCACATTGTCACTTCTTTCAGTACGCATTGTTGTGCGTTCAAGCTTTAATATCGTAGGTATATATATAAAGAGTATTTGATCTTGAATGAATCACTAATTACATATTTTAGTTGAATATTGTGATCTTTTATGAATCGTGTTGAGGATGATGTATTAAATTTATTTTTTTTCAATAGTTGTTGCATATTTTTGTGGTTTACGGTGCATATTTTTTTCTCCTTCCAGTGCATATTGTTATGCTGCTAGACCACATTGTTGTGACTTCTAGCGCACATTGTTATAGATCTTATGTGGCGATTTTTTTTTAAATGAGGAGTTTAACTGTGGCTGAGATTCCACCGCATGTTTTGCCTACGGCCTTCACCGCACCAGAACCTAAATAAGCCTATATATATATAGTTATTGCCATTTTTGGTCCTACTATTATTGGGGTATTGCCAATTTTAGTCCGCTTCATTAATTTTGCCACATTGCGGCTAGTCTTATTTAGTCCTTGCCACTTTTAGTCCACCATTAAAATTTTGTCAAATGGCCGTCCAAAATAGGGGTATTTTTGTGTTTTCATGCTTTGGTCATCTCCTTTACCCTTTGCAGTGGTTTTCCTTACACATTTTCATCCAGTGGATACCTAAATCTTTCTATTGGTTGGTAGTGATCATCATTAGCATAACATGAGGCTTCAACAACAACCAACACGCCGGAGGAGAAGTCTAGCTGCCAACACCGTCCAATGCCAACACCGCCCATTGGAACTGCCTATGCCGGAGAGGGGTTGGAATTAGTTGGAAGCTCTCGCCACAACGATGCTCTGTTCGTTGCTGCCTACTACCGGGAGAAACTGCAGATCGATAGAATGGCTGTCGCCGTCAAACTAATTGGAGAAGGAGAAGGTTGCCAGAAATAGGAAGTTCTAGATCTGTTGTTGTTGGTTGCTGTTCGTCTCCAGGAAAACCGCTGTGCCGGTTTCTCTCCCTCTACAAGATACTGTAAAAAAAAAAAAAAGAAAAAAAAAAGAGGCAAAAGCACCAACTAGCCTTTTACAGAGCTTTGTTATCTGGGTGATTGGGCCCCATCCTACGCAAGTATGAATGTTACTGCGACCAACTTTTTATGTAGATCAATTTGGTGTTTGTCTGCTCATTTCTTATTCTTCTTCTTCTTTGAGAATGACAAAAATGCAGTTCTGGATTCTTGCTCTATTTCTAGCGTCCGGAGATCTGTTCTTTTTAGGTGAGGATTGAACCGAGAAAATGTCGCCTGCTTTGCTCAAGAACTAGCAATGCTACCTGCTTAGCATAACCACCAAGTCGCCGCCTACTTTGCTCAAGAACCAACATTAATGCCGACTTACTACGCCGAAGGATGTTGCCGGTCACCGCCACCATCCATTGCTGCTGCTGGTCTCTCACGCTCAAAGACGCCAAAAAGTTGAGAGACGGAGACCGGGAAATGAGACGACCAATAGAAAGATTTAGGTCTCCATTGGATGAAAATGTGTAAGGAAATAAAAAGACGAAAATATCCCTGTTTTGGACGGCCATTTGACGAGAATTTTAACGGTGGACTAAAAGTGACAATGACTAAATAAGAGTCGGCCGCAATATGGCAAAATTAATGAAGTGGACTAAAATTGGCAATGCCCCAATAACAATAGGACCAAAAATGCCAATGACTCTCTCTCTCTCTCTCTCTCTCTCTATATATATATATATATATATATATATATATATATATATATATATAATTTGATGAAATTGAAAACTAGGGACTACATTGACAGTTGAGAAACAATTGAGGGACCAAAATGTTGATTTAATTTCCCATATATATGTAGGGTAAATTAGTAATTTTTGTACATTTAGAATCCTAATATTATTATTTGTGGATGTTATGCATGATTTTAAAAGGTATATATATTTTTCGTAGGATTGTGTACTTTCAATCCCATACGTGTGCACTTCATATATCAATGTGTATTCTAGTGTAAATTCCTGCGCATCTAAAAAAAATATGTATAAACAGATACTGCATTGTAATAAAGTTAATAGTATTAAAAAAAATATCTAGCACTCTTTATCTGTATTGCCAATTCTTTATTTTTTAAAATAATTGAACGAAACTTAATATATATATATATATATAGCAAGAACAATCGATTCTTTGTATCTATCCTGCTACATTGGTATGTAGTAACCTGAAGACTTGCCAGTTGTTCTCATAGATTTTTTTTTCTTAATATGTTAATTTAATTACTAATTCAGAAAAAAAATTAGTTTTCATTAAATTATTATCATTTCCTTTAGAACAAAGACTTGGTAAAGCCACTATTATATGTATTATTCTATTTGTTTTTTTTTTTTTTTTGGTGGGGGTATTATTCTATTTGTAATTGAATACGAAATGAATCTTTTATAATCTAGCTAGGCTACGCCAATGGTTCAATATTTTAGATTTCAAAATGTAGCATTATATTATAATCATTATTGTATGAATCATGGTTCACACAACTGCGTAGAACATACTATCAAATAATGTACTTTTACTACACAAATAATGTACTTTAAGTATATTAAAATGTATATTATATTTAGAAAAAATACATTATTTGAGTACTGAAATTATATTATTTTGTATAATGTACTTTCAGTACACGAATAATATACTTTTTGTTATATATTAAAAATATACTTTTTATTATGATCTACACAATACTGTGCCATTGATTTGTGAGGACTTAAATTGTCTTAGTGGTTCAGGCTATCATACTTTTTAGTTAAATATTTATATCTCAAAATTTATGTCTAATAATAATAATAATAATAGAAAAATTTATAAAATTATTCTAACAAATAAATATTCTCTCTTCTTTTTATAAAGATTTTGGTAACACGAAAAGGACTACCCACTAAAATGTAAAGCCGTAAACGGAATACTTTTTTAAAAAAATAATTCTTTTCCAATTAAAAATTTCTCTCTCTTTTTTTTCTTTTTTTTTTTAACAAAAAGAAAAGCATTTTTCTTCACCCAAATAATATTTTTATTTGGTCATGCAAGCCGGCTTAATTACGTTAAAATATAGAGTAATCACAAGTATTACATTAAAATAGAATTGCATTGCGAACTCCAGTTTTCATAAAAAAAAAAAAAAAAAGAAAAAAGAATTATAAAATTATAATCAAGGGATAATTTCATTTGAACCCCTTGACGTTAATATTAATAATAACATCTAAAATAAATTAACTTAGGGTGTGGTTGAGCGGAAGAAACTCATTTATCTTTAACCAAACGTCGAGGGTTCAATCATTGACTTTGGGTATGAAGGCATGGAGCATTGGAGCAACCATAAATCTTCAGTTCAATTGTCTCACCCAATAGAAGTATGGAGCAGCATTAAATCTCCAGTTTAGCTGTCCCCACCTAATAGTCTGACATTAGAAACCTTTGGCTACACAAAAAATAAATTTAAAGTAAATTCATTTCTAAATTTCACTTGGAGAGCTCTATTAACACATTTTATTCCGTGTTCAAAACTCAAATTCAAAATCTTTCTTAAAGAAATTGAACTCTTAAACTTCTTCTTGATCTATAAGTTGTTGGCAGGTAGAGATAATGAGATACTATTATAATAATAGAGTAATGGTTAGAAATGATTGTCATGATCTTTTTTTATTTTTTATTTTACTAAGACCTAACTAATAATGGAAAGATTAAAATAGTTTTTTTTTTTTTGAATTCTTTTGGGTTTTTATTATTCTAATTAAATACACAAAGGGAAAACTTTCTCATCTAAATTGATAGGCATAAAAGGGTTGAATTGTTATCTTCTGCAACTAAACAATTCTGCATTCTACTTAATGCGGCAAAGACCCGTGAAAGCCGAACCATTATCACTTTAAAATTTGGTACGGCCATTTTGACTTATCACATTTACATTTCGAATGTCTTTTGACAAAATTTTAATTTGTGTTTGATACGTTACATCATATTAATTTAAAGAGTTTTTTCCACTTTTGGTCCTATGACTTTAGTGTTTCCGTCAATTTAGGTACACCACTTTCATTTTGTCACTTTTAGTTCTTGACTTTAATTTTTTTGCCACTTTTAGTCTTTGACTTTGATTTTTTTTTTTCACTTTTAGTCCTTTCAGCCATTCGAGTGATAACTTTTAATCTAAATCAACAAATTGTTGTGCCATTAAGGGTAAATAACGTTTAATGTATTTAGAGATTTATCAATAGACAATTTTACACTTAATGACACAACATTTTATTGATTCCGATTAAAAGTTGTTGCTTAAAAAGCGAAGCAGAACAAGCAAATAACGTTTCTTTTTCCTATTTTTTATCTGATTTTATTTATAAATATATTTAGAACTTTATCAAAATACATTTTTACCCTTAATGGCATAACAATTTGTTGATTTCGATTAAAAGTTGTCGCTCGGATGGCTGAAAGGACTAAAAGTGGAAAAAAATCAAAGTCAAGGACTAAAAGTGGCAAAAAAAATTAAAGTCAATGACTAAAAGTGGCAAAATAAAAATCGTGTACCTAAATTGACGGAAACACGAAAGTCATAGGACCAAAAGTGGAAAAAACTCTTAATTTTAATTTGTCTCTTTGAAGCTGAATACATGGGCTGAGAATAGCGGCTAGTAGGGGCTTTGAAAAGATTGATGCAAGTTTGATGGTCCAATGCCTGAACGAAACAAACACAATGGAAAATTGCAAAGCCATAATTTAATTGATGCATGGCTTAGAACTAATGAGTAAGTTCGCAGTATGTAGCTGAGGTGACTGATATATTTAGGGAGCAAATCAAAGCAGCGGCAAATACTATGGCTTGTTTGGCTCGCAATTAGGATGGCAATTTGCCTTTATGAGAAAAATTTTTGGGTAACGGAGACAATGACAAGGAATGAATGTAATTTCTCGTTGGGGATGGGGACGGGGACCGGGATACCCTTCCCCGCCTCATTCCATTCCCGAATAATTATTATAATTAAAAATAATATATATATATATATATATTAATTTTTTAAATTAAAATCTTAATTTTTAAAATTAAAATTACACTAATTTAAGATTTTGACTAAGAATTGACCGGGGATGGATAATTCCCGTCTGTGCCTAATTCTCTGCGGGAACGGGATGGAGACTATTTTCAATCCCCCTCCAGAGATGGGGACGAGGTCGGGATTTCGGGGACGGGGATGGGGAGTATACTCTCCGCCTCGTTGCCATCCCTAGTCGAAATGGCACGAAAGCTTCGAGATCCCAGTGGCACCCCCTCCCCTAGGCGTCATTACTGAATATTTTGTTTGACGATAGCATTTACATTCCCCGTATAAATGTGGTGTCCTAAATCTTGTAGTCTTGGGGTGCTCCCTTACAATGTTGATTAAAAAAAATGAGATTTTTTTTTAGTACTGACCGAATAATTGGGCAAAATACTGGATACGACCCGGTAACAACTCATTAAAGCATCAGAAGTCGCTTAAAAAGAGGTAACGGTTCTTAGGGTCCGCCTCATCAAAGAACCGTTACAAGGAACGCACAACAATTATTGAAGAGTCGGACACTTATGAAGGGAGCCGTTGCACTTATTGTGTCCATTATTGTAGCCATTACTATTCTTCAGTATAAAAGTCGAGTGGGCTCTCTGATTTTCCTACACACAAACTCTTGTAACCATTTTTATCGTTCAGTATACAAGCCGAGTGGACTCTTTGGTTTTTTTTCCTACACACAAACTCTTGTAACCTTTTTTACCGTCAAGTACTACTGACTCTGTTATAATGCAGTATATGTTCATAACTACTTTCTCAACGTACTAAAGTACAAAGAGACAAAGGAAACCACTCATTTCCACATGAGAGTGCAAATAGGTGCCACTAAACCACAAGATCTTGGCAAAAAAAAAAAAGAAAAAAAAAAGAAGAGAGATTAATTTTCATAAAATTGCGTACATCAAAAGACATTAATCTTGATGTAAATTGTCCAATCTCATTTCTTTTGACTTATTGTACACATGATGACGTTCTAAATTGGATGTGATACATTGAAAGATTAATGTTGATGTAAATTGTCCAATCTCTTTTGACTTATTGTACGCGTGAAGACGTTCTAAATTAGATTTGATACATTGAAATATAGTGTACATATAGGCATGATATGGAAATAATTTACGATCTCCCTGCCATATCGGATAAACATTTATATTCTTTTTTTACAATATCGTATTTGTTCATACATATTTTCTGAACTTGTGACCTTTCACTTGAGAGGGTCACAGCTATGTCACTTGACTGACCACAAGGTCTTTGGCAACATTTATAATTTGTCTTGCCAAATTTTTAAAAGTAATTCTCCTTGTTATATAGCATTAAATTATTATTAATGGATGGATTGGCTCTTTTTTATAGTTAATTATTAGATAGACTCAGTTTTAAGTCATGGTACAATTTTCCGTTTTATGGGTAGTCAAATAAATATAAAAAGTTTTATTGTTATTTAATAAGGTGAATTCAAAATAGAAAAAAATTGTAATTTTGGTCCTTTAGTTATATTAATGATACAAATTTATGCGTGATTATTTTTAACATTTAAGTTATGTGGGAAGTTGTGATTTTAGTCTTTCGAAGACTCTTTCTACCACCAATATATATCAATTTTATAAAGTGGTCGATTTGGTCATTCAAGGACTAAATTTGCCACCAATATATATCATTTTATCTAAATGCTTATCGTAGTTGATTGGCATTGTACTAGGTAGTAAATATTACTTTTGGTTGGAATTAAGCTAAGTCTTGTTAATTCGCTTTTGGATGTGTTTATCATTGTCTTCCTTTTTATTGCTTGTTCGCTTCTTTTTTTGTTGGTAGTGTCATATACAATTGGGTTACTGATGCTAGTTTGCAAAAGAAGAAGAAGAAGATTGAAGAAGAAGCTAAGAATAAGATTTGGTCAAATTAGTTTTGTTCTTAGCTGTATATTTCTAAATCATCTCATTTTACAATAGTTGCTTAATTAACACTTGCATTTTACCAAGTTCAATGGCAAGGAGATTAGTAAGCATTTATACGCTTTGATCCAACAACAAGATGTTATTCGTAACAAGTTCTTTTTTTGCCTGGTTCATTGGCCAAATTTTAGTATGCAAATTTTTCAAATTGGTAGGAAAACACATAAGTAAAAATCCCTAACTTGATTATATATATATATATATATATATATATATATATATATATATATATATGTATATATATATATAGAGAGAGAGAGAGACGCACACACATGCTTTGTACAATTATACCATAAAAAATTCCCTCCTTCCCTTATCACGAGAAACGTAGTCCGGTCCACATTTATCATGAAAAATATAGTTCACATTAGTGCACTGTGGACCCTAGTTCTAAACGACGTAGTTTTGAATTTTAATTTTAACGGTGACCTTTTGTTATGTAATTCATGTTACATGTATTTTTTTTAACTGTAAAGCATGTGTATATATGTATCTTGTGTTATGTGTTTTTGTGTCTCATGTTATGCAATTCTATATATTAACCGTATGAATTCTGTACCTGAACTAAAGTACATATAAAGCATGTGTATGTGTCTTGTGTTATGTGTTTTTGTGTCTCATGTTATGCAATTCTGTACCTTAAGCATATGGATTATGTACCTAAAATAGATTAGTAGTTGTGTAACACATAACATATTGTGTATCTTATTTTACAAATTTATGTTTTGTATTATAAAATTATGTGCCAATAAGACATATATTATCTACATAAATCAGACTTTGAGAATAAATAAATGTATAACATGTGTATGTATCTTAGCTTGTTTTGTAAGTTTTTGTGTTTCGTGTTATGAAATTCTGTACTTTAAGAATATTAATTTTGTACCTAGAATAAATTAAAATTTGTGTTACGTTGAAACATGAGAAAACGAAAAATTACAGAATCTATTAAACTTTAAATATCAAAACGATATCGTTTTGATCTAGTGTCCACGATGTTATGTGGACTTTGTCCACGATATAAATTGTCATAACACATCCATCCACCCCGTATGCACCACCACGGTTATAAGGTTGAGGTTTTTACAAGTAGACAATAATATTAATTCGAATTTCGTTCCTAGCCATTGTTGTTCCCTTTTACAACAATTACGCATGTGCATGTGTACTTTGGTAGTTGGGTATTGTACCCAAAAACACAAAATACATGTACTAGGTAAATGTACCTAAGGAAAATACATATATTTGGTAACTGTTCTAATTAAAATGGGATTATAAATTTATGAAGAATAAAAAGGGTAGAAACTTATGAATAGAACAATGGTGTTGAGAGAGTTTTTCAAATAAAATTTATACAAATTTGAGTCCGAAAGAAATTATATATTATTATATAAATAAAAGTTAGAGAACTTTTTTTATTCAAATGGTTGATTGATGAATTCCACTTGTGAAAATTTGGCCACCATTGTTCCAATTCATAGTTGATAGAGAAGCAAAATATGTGCTTACCTCCATCTAAGTTTCCGTTATGAATTCTCGACTTGGGTAAGGTGAAAAGATAATACTAATATTTTTTACTTTACTCTAATTTTAAAAATTTTATTTTCTTCTTTCTTTTGACAATGCTATTTGGGCAAGGCAAGAAGAATACTACTACTATTACTACTACTACTATCCAAGCATGAACTGTTAAACAAACTCATGTATATTGTCAATAATAGCAATATAGTGCTCGCATGAGTTCAGCTCACTTGTTTAGTACATAGACAATATTTGAGAAAAGAGACCAAAGTTTGAACCTTGACAGCGGCAGTGTGGGAATTATGCCCAAAGTGGATAGACTCCTTGTGCACACCGACATTTGGCCCAAATAACGTTCATCCCCCCACCTTTAAATCTTTAATTAGGTGCACAAGTTTTAACGGTTCAAATTTCATTCCATTTTTTACATGGAAGCTCCTTGCCACCCGATCTCATATTCTCATCCTATTTGAGGAAAACATTCAAAATGCAGACTTACTCAAAGTAGCTGACCTGCCTTTTAAATTACAAACATGTACACCCCACAAATGCCCTACAACCACCCATAATAAATCCTTCTGATCTTTTCAAGCTGCAAAGCAAATAAATGTACAGCCTTCATAAACTATTTCTACCATGTAAATCCATCTGTTTTCAAATACATCAACTGGTTTTGACACCTCTGGCTATTTCAGGCTCTGAATCTAAACTTACCACAATCAATTTCCCCTAAGATATATATCTACTCCATATTCCTGGCAGTGTGTTGAATAATGTCTTCAGTCTTGTAATTGATTAGAATATCTACCATCAATAAAAGGACTCATCACTAGACTTAGAATTTTGAACATAACCCTTTGACTAATAGAGCCAAATCCCTCACCATGACTATAATTTACATCAAATATAATGCGCTGTAAATTTGAGGAAAACTAACAATCAAAAAGAAACTTTTGAAAGGATCAAAAGGCCAACTTACTCAAAGAAGAGATTTTTTGTTCCTGCTGATGATGAATTGGCCCAATGGGTTCTTGTTCATTGTCCCACATCGTATGCTCTTCTGTCGTCTGACTTCTTTATAAACTTCTGGCTGGTACACCAGCATGCCGAGCCTGGTAACGCGGGCTTGTAACTCGAGTGAGGGTATTGAGATAATGGGTGATTGTGCAAGTCCGATCAGTTGATTCCAATAGGTGAACTGTGGCTCGCCCGTTCCAAGCAGTGAGTGGGCTGTGGTGCCCGGCCGAAGGCTTGGGCTTCCTAGCTCTTAAAGAGAGGAGGGCAATGCGTGAGGCTTGTTTCACACCTCCCGCTCTTTGTAGTGGAGGGATAGCGGGCTTTTGCCACTTGGGATGCCTCACATTGATTGGGCCACTCCATGGACTATTATCTCTTTTATTTTTGAATGTTTACAAATGTGAATTGATTGATTGCGTGATAAATTTATCAGAGCTTCATTACAATGGAAAAAGCAAAAATAAGAAAAGAGTTTCATGAAAATGTGTCCATTTTTTACCCTGAATAAAATATGGGTTGGGTTGGATAAAACAATAAAAATCTTAGCACGATCCAACTCATAACCAAATGATTTTAAAAATCAAGTTTTTTTTTTTACTTTATTTTATATTTTATTTTAGAGTTATTATATTTATTGGGTATTTTAGAGTTATTATATTTATTGGGCAAATTATACTGTGCACCACGTACCTAAACGACGTCGTTTTAAGCATTGTAAACTAATCGTCTGTTTTTTTTTTGGAAATCACGTTTCCCGTTTCGGTCGGTCTCTGTATTTATGTTAATATTCTGTGTATTCCAGGCAATCATTCGGTGTATTCTAGGCAACCGTTCTGTGTATTCTAGGCAACTGTTATGTGGATTCATGTTAGTAACACATGTTGTGATTTCATGTTAGTAACACATGTTGTGATGTATTTGTGCATTCGAATGTTTAGGAAGATGAGTTTTGTGTATTTTATGTAAATGTTCTGTGTATTTATGTTATTAACACAGGTTGTGATGTGTTTGTGCATTCGAATGTTAGGAGGATGAGTTCTGTGTATTTTGTGTATTCTGGGCAAACATTCTGTGTATTCTAGGCAAACGTTCTGTGTATTATAGATAATGATTATGTGTATTATAGATAATAAATTCCCTGAGTCATTCGCATCCGCGTCTACTAATACCGAAATGACGTCGTTTTACGTACGTGGTGCACATTGCTATGTGCACCGTGGTGCAGGGTATAACGATTGTATTTATTGATGCTCGATTAAATATGGGTCAAGCTAGACCAAACCAAATATATAAAAATCTTGACATAGATCACAATCCAAAAAAAAAAAAAAATTTAATTATTTTTTTTATTTACAATTTCTTTTGTTCAAATTTATTACATTTATCAATGTCTGTTTATATATATATATATATGATGAGTTGGTCGAGTCGGGTCGGGTCAAACAATAAACAAAAATTAGCCCGATCCATAGCCCAAAAGATTAACAAATTTTCTTAAATTTCAGTAGTCTTCAATACCCTTTAAAATATGTGTTGACTAGATTATACCAAATAATAAAAATTTTAGTCTGGCTCACAACCATTTTTGTTTAAATATATCTTTTTTCTTTAGTTTTTCGATCAAAAGGAAGGGTGACCCTAGTGTTAGGTTAATGACACCCGAGTAGTTTATTTCCCTCGGGATACTCAGTGCATCCTCCATAAGAACCCAAGTCGTGTCCCATTCACGCGTCATTTCCTCATAAGAGCCCAAGTTGTTTCTTTCCACCTAATAGTCTGAAGGGTTACTTTTTTCGCAAGGATATCCGTCATTTGATTATGCATGTTCTCTATAAATCTTGCACACATTAGCACCTCTCTATACTATACTATGATGATCCTTAGTGGTCCCATCAACTTATTAGTTTCCTTAGTCCAATCTACAATCTTTTGCGAGTTGAATTGGATACCTTGATTAAAATAAGAGTCACAATCAATTTTGTTTAAAAAATTTAAAAATTTTTCTATCAATATATGTTGTGTATTATTTTGATGCTCTTAAGTCGTGTGACTACTTTATAACCTTCTGGTTGGAAGACCAGCACGCCGAGCCTAGTAACGTGGGTTTATAACTCGATAATGGGACATTGAGCACGTCTAACCAGTTTGTTCCGATTGGTAAACTGCGGCTCGTCCGTTCCAAGCAGCGAGCTGGGCGAAGGCTTGGGCATCTTTGCTCCTAGAGGAGAGGGCAATGCGTGAGGCTGGTTTCACAGAGCAGCAAGAGATAACCTCTCGCTCTTTGCGGTGGAAGGATAACGGGCTTCGCTTCTACCATTTGGGATGCCTTACACTGATTGGACCATTATCTCTTTTTCGGTGGATTGATTTTTAAAAATAATTACTGGCCCGTTGTTTTATTATGAATTTGACTTTTAAAAATGTTGACCGACTCGTTGTAAGATCAAGGACCACCATGGGTTCACCTTGGAAGTTTATTTTGATTGGGTACATTAACATCCATTTTTAATGCATCCATCGGATATTAATTTTTTGAATGTTTAATTATTATGTACTAAAAACTTATTATTTGATGATATATTACTTAAAAATGGACTTTCAATATGAACTTTTATCGATTTATCACAATATATAATTTATCGTATATGATTAACTTTCACAGTCACAGATAATAATAAAATAATAAAAATTGATTGCGTGATAAATCTGTTTGTGTGTGGGATTACTAGAAGTCTAGAAGCACACAGTAATGTGTAACACAACTCAAGAATCAAGAGGCTCCAGAAATTGAACTTTCTCAAAGTCAAAATAGGAATAATAATGAATTAATCCTAAAAATGGTTTCTTCACTTGACATTTTATTAATTTTTAATTATTTTTCTTTCAATTTAATTATAAATTATCTTTTAATTACTTGATTTTGTTTTAAATTTGATATCCATTTAAAAAACATTAAATTTAAGGGTACAAATATAAAAATTGATTTGTTATTGAGATGAACAAAATAGATTTGATAAATTTCATAAACTAGGATTATTATTAGTGGAATGTGAAGAATAGGCTGATCCATAAGTCAATTTGAACTGGGCTACTGATAAATCTTTGCTCCAAATTTGATGCGATTATATTTTTTTGTTTCAACTAACCCCTTAAATATACAAATGTAGGGTGAGATTATGCTAGTTAATTTTTATATTTTTACTCTTCAATTTTACCTTATTAAACGAATATTTAATTAGATGATCAGATTTGAAATAAAATCAATAATCAATAGACCAATTATAGTCAAATTGAAAATCAAAGATAAAAATTAATAAAATTTAGTCAAAATCCTTCCTGAAATTTATACTGAATAATAATAGGGAAAATTGCACTTTTTTCCCCTATGTTATGTGCATATAGCATTTTTTCTTCTTGTGTTATTAAAGTGACACTTTTTCCCCCTCAGTTATTTTAAAAGTGGTAGTTTTTCCCCCTGTAATGTTAAATTGACACTTTTACCCTTAAAACAATTATTTCATTTATTTTTATTCTCCAACCAAGTATTACTAATATGTATGGAAGATCATGGTTCGATACGAACCTAATCGAACACTGTAGCAATTGAACTTAAGTAGTATGGACGGTTATGGTTACGATTCAGAACCGAAAAAATAAAATAAAATAATTGTTGAATTTAGACTATTTTTAAATAAGAAATAAAATTAAAAAAAATAAATAAATAAGTTTTGATTGGCGGTCCAAAATCGAAATTGAAATTGAACTGTACCGATTTATCAAAATAAGTGTTTGATCATTTTCACTATATATGATTGTGGTTCAGTTCCAGTTCACGGTTCAACAATTATTTAATTTTATTTTTTTCAGTTTTGAATCGTAACCAGAACCGTCCATACTATTTCGGTATGATTGCTAAAACAATGTTTGGTTAGGTTCGAACCGAATCGTGATCATCCATAAATATAAGTAATAATTTGTTGGAGAAGAAAAATAAATGAAATAATTGTTTTTAAGGGTAAAAATGTCAATTTAACATTTCAGGGGGAAAAATAGCCACTTTAATAACACAGGGGGAAAAAATGCTATATGCATGTAACATAGGGGGAAAAAGTGCTATTTTCCCAATAATAATATTTAGCTTACTCCTAACCCTACACGCAAATATGTAAACAGATTTTTTTTTATCTATAAAAACAAAATGTAAACAGATTTTCATGAAACTGTGTCTATTAAAAGAAAAAATTTAAAACAAATTTTTTTTTCCAAACATTAGTTTTCAAAAAATATTTATTAGGTTTCAAAACGGAGTCTAAAAGATTTTTAAATGAAAAGAAACTATCTCAAGAATCAAGATTATGCAAGACGATTACGCCGGGTTCAATTGAATTAAAGTTCTTTATTTGTAAAAGCATGTATATATACTTTATTAAATATTATTTCGCTCTCACATTTTATCTGTCCTATCTACTGTTCAGTTGTAAAATCAATTATTTATTTTTATTAACATTTTCTTATAATTTTTAAATTTGATTTTTTTTTTGTGTTTAATAGTATTTTAATATAATTTTTAAATATATACTCCGTAAATTCTACATACTAATTAACTTAATATTATGAAAATTAAATAGTAAATGACTTTTTTTTTTGAGAATAAATAGTAAATGACTTTTATCAAGTCTAGTTAATCCAACTTAACATATAATATGAAACTGAGGAAACCTGAAATGGGATGGAAGTAACCCGACATACAAAATGGACCAAATGGAGCAATTATTTTTAGTTTATCTACAATAAGTCAGTCATATGCGTCGGAGTTAATTCCAACAATGATCCTCTGATTATGTTGATTTTTCAAAATTAGTCACCGATTTTTAATTTGGACAATTTAAGTTCCTTGACTTTCAAATTCTTTCCAATGTTAATCATTTAGTCAAATTTTGGTTAAATTGAAGTAAAATGAAAGGGTAAAATTGTCCGTTTACCTGTATAGTGTATTATTACTTGTATTTCTCCTGTCCTATATGCTATGTATATAAATATAATCTCAGTCGAAGTGTGTCTGATCTATTAAAAAAATACTTTCTTTTATTACCCAGCTAAATTGTTTAAAATTTTGTGATGGAGTGAAATTATTATTATTATTATTATTATTATTATTATTAAGTTATCATGTTTCTTAATTCTCTCAAGTAATCAAGTTTATGTAGGAAAATACCATGCCAAGTTGCATTGTTCGAAAAATTAAATTAAAGGTCGATTTAGAAATTCGAAAAATGACTTTTTAAAATTATTTTTTTAATTTTTAGTGTGTGACTATTAAAAGAAAGTGAAATTATTACAAAATATTCATTTTAATAAAAGAAAAAATAACTCATTTTTGCAGAAAATGTCTCCCCCTTTGAGTAATGTCAAATGGGCAAGTTGGCTTACTATCTTCTTGGTTATTATTTGAACCAGATTAAGTCAGTTTGAATAAAATATGAGTTAGGTCGGGCTGGGCTAAATAATAAAAATCTTGGTACGATCCAAGTCATCTAACTCATTGCCAACAAAATTTTAAAAATTAATTTTTTTCTTCAATTATTTTAACTTTAGAGTTATTATATTTATCGATGTCCATTTTTTTTAATACTACTGACTCTGTACAATGTAGTACCTCATAACTACTTTCTCAACCTACTGAAACACAAATAGTCAATACTCAATACCACAATCCAATTAAATATATGGGTTAGGCTAGACCAAACCAAATAATAAAAATCTTGGTACAAACCACAATCCAAAAAATAATATTTTTTTTTCTACAATTTCTTTTGTTCAAATTTATTACATTTATCAATGCCCAATTATATATGAGTTGGGTCAGGTCAAACAATAAACAAATATTAGTCCTACCCAGAACTCAAACAATCGTTATATCGTGGACCAATGTCGACAATGCATTGTGGGCCCGGTCTGAAACGACGTAGTTTAGATATTAGTGGACGCGGACTCGAATGACTTCAATGAATTCATTGTCTAGAATACACAGAATTTTTATCTAGAATACACAGAATGACTTGAGTAAATACACAGAATATTGACACAACTACACAAAAATCATTTTCCTAACATTCAAATACACAAAACACGTCACAACCTATGTTTAAGTAGTCTAACATGAATACACAAAATTGTAGTCTACAATACACAATGTCTTCAAAGAATACACAGAGTATGAAAACACCAAATACACAAATACATCATCCATGTATTTAAGTACCATGAACATGAATACATAGAATTCTTGTCTAGAATACACAGAATGACTTGAGGGAATACACAGAATATTGATACAACTACACAGAAATCATCATCCTAAGATTCGAATACACAAAACACGTCACAACCTATGTTTAAGTACCCCTAACATGAATACACAGAATCGTAGTCTACAATACACAGAATGTCTTCAAAGAATACACAGAATATTAACACAAATACACAGATCGGCTGAAAGGGGAAACATAATTTTCAAAAAAAAAAAAAAAACAAACCATTAATTAAAATGACCAAAACGACGTCGTTTTGGTACGGGGTGCACAATGCATTGTGCATCCTGGTCCACGATATAAATTGCCGAACTCAAATGGTTAAAAAGATTTAATTTTTTTTCTTTAATTTCTATAGTTCAAAATTATTACATTTTTCATTAGCGTGATTAAAATATGGGTTGCTCTATATTAGACCAAATAATAAAAATCTTAATTTGACTCACAACCAATTTTTTTCCTTTAATTAATTAATTAATTTATTTTTCCAATCAAAAGTAGAGTTATGACCCTATTGTTAGGTCAATGACACCTAACTAAGTAATTTATCTCCCTTAGAGCATCCTTATCAATGAAGTTTTTGTGTGGTTATTAAGGAGTTTTTGTAGGTGTGACTAGGAAAGATAAAATGAGAGGGGAGGAAAAAAAAAAAAAAAAAAAAAAGAAGAGCGCCTCAGGCACGCCTGACGCACCCGTATGGGCGCCCAGCTGTGCGCCAAATGCGCACAACGAGACCCAGCCTTAGTCAGTTTTGTCAGAAAACACTGTTGTATAAACTCTCATTTGCAGATGAACCCATTTCAATCTCTCTCTTACTCTCTCTCTTGTCAAATGGCTAAATCTCTGACATTATTTTCTCAAGCTTCACTGATGGTGATGCTCTTAGGATACCCGAGGTCCTTCATAAAAGTTTGAATCGTTTCCTTTATAGGGTTGTCTTATTCTTTCCACTTTTTTTTTTGAAGATTATTCTTTCCACTTAATAGTGTTATTTTGACAATGATATCCGTTACTTAATTTTTACATGTTCTCTATAAATCTTGCACACTTCCAAATACAAGAAGCTTGGTCACTTAATTTTACATGTTCCCTAGAAATCTTGTACACTTCCAAATACAAGAAGCTTGATCCCCTATCTCTACCATCTCTTTATGACGATCGTCATTGGGAGTCATTGGTCCCCTTGGCTTATAAATTCTCTTGGTCCAACTACGATCTTATGCGAGTCACATTAGATACCTTTATTAAAATATAGGTTGAGCTAGATTTGACTAAATAATATAAATCTTAGCCTAGCTCATAATCATTTTGTTTTTCTTTCATTCAATTTCTTTTATTTTGAGTTATTACATTTATCAATTATTAATATTCAATTAAGGGAAAATTGTAATTTTTGCTCCTTCATAATATGCCAATTATATTAGTGGTGTAAATGTTATCCCTCAATTTTAAAAAACGGTACATATATTACCCTTTCCGTACCAAAGAAGGGATAATATTTACACCACGAGAAGGGCAATATATGTACCTTTTTTGAAAATTAATGGGCAATATTTACACCACTAATAATTCAAGGGTGACATTGATAATTGGCATAGTATGGAAGTGCATAAATTACAATTTTTCCCATCAATTAAATATCAGTTGGGTCAATCCAAGCCAAATATTAATTATTTTTAGTTAGTGTACAATACGTCGGTAATATGCGTCGCTTACTGGTTACGAGTTACGACTTTCGTATGCTAGCTGTTGCCTGTTTATGACCTCCTTATCTCCCCCAATTTCCATTCCATTCCTCCATTAGAGAGAGAAGCCCTAAACCTGAATTCCAGAAGCTTAATGGGGCCTGTAAACTTCGTCAAGGGCTATGGCGTGGTAGTCAATCCCGTAGAAGAAGATGAGCTCTCCGTTTCTAAGCGCAAAGCCTCGCGGACACGCCGCAGCCGCATCGCCATCGCAGTCTCCCTCGCCGTCCTCCTCACCGTGATCGTCGCCGCCGTGGTCGGCACGTTGGTACACCGCTCCCACTCGGAGCGCGGCGGAGATTCGAATCCGAATCATTCTCCATCGACATCATCGCCGCCGGTTTCCTCCAATTCCACCGCCGACCTACTCGCCGCCGTGTGCGCCGTGACTCTGCATCCGGACTCCTGCCTCGCTTCCATGTCTCCCTTCCCCGCCCCGCCCAAACCCGACCCGGAACACTTCCTCAACGTCTCCCTGCGGGTCGCCATTGACGAATTGACCAACGTGTCCTCGCTCCCCAAGTCCCTGATGGCGAATCTCAACGACCGCGCCGCCCGATCGGCTCTGGAGGACTGCGATGGCCTGTTCGACGACGCGCTGAGTCAACTCAACGAGTCGGCCGGGTTTATGAACTCGGGTCCCGGGAACCTCACCATCGCCCTCACGCCTTTCCAGATCAACAGCATGCAGACGTGGATAAGTGCGGCGATGACGGATGAGGACACGTGTCTTAATGGGTTGGAGGAGTTGAATTCGACGGTGATAGGCGAGGTCAAAACGAGGGTGCACAAATCGAATGAGTACATGAGCAACACGTTAGCGATTCTCAATAAACTACAAAGCCTTCACGAGAAGTTTGGTGTTCCAAAGCATTGAATCCATTGATGCTCTTTGGACTGTTTCTTGCATTGAATTGACTTGTCCTTTTTTTTTTTTTTTTTTTGGTCTTGTACAATCTCTATATTTTAGATATATGCTCGTACGCGTAAGTGAATAGAAGAAGCAAGCTTGTGCATTTGGTTTGTGAAAATGTAAAATTTTGGTTTTGTACCATACACATGTGCAATCCCAAGGATTGATCTAATCCAACCTCAAAGGACCCCACACCTCGGCCCGATAGAACATGATAAGATGTAAATCACGAACTCAGTGATTCTTTTAAGGATTGATCGATTTACAACCCCAAAGGGCTTACACTTTGGCTTGAGTGCTCGACAGAACATGTGAAAAGATTAAATTACATGAATTCGGTAGTTCAACAGATAGGACCAAATGATGGTGTGAGGAATCTGTTTACTTTGAATATAATTTCACTTTTTCATTGATATCTCTCTTTTTTTTTTTTTTTTTTCAAAACTATTGACTCTATGTAGTATCACAAGGACATGTAACCTCCCATTTGAAAGAGTCACAGTTATGCCGTTTGACCACAAGTTCTTTGACTTTCACTGATTTCTTATGTTTATAATGTAATTCTAGATTAACTCATAATGACAACCATAAGTAAAGTTGAGAAATTAGTGACTTGCATGGACAACTCAATTGGTCACATGGTGAAGTTTTGAAAGAAAGATTAGAGATCGAGTCTTACCAGCGGCTATGTAAGAGCAACCTTTAAATCATTGTCATGATTTACATCATCCCAAATACTCTGTCGAGCTAGGGTGTGAGGGACTTTTGAGGTTGGGGATTCAACCTTTTGGGAAGAAAAATTAGTCTTGAGTTCTTTTGGGAAGAGAAATTAGTCTCGAGTTAAATTAATTGGATAACATAAAATGTAACTTGAGGTAAAGGGCATTCCAGGCTAGGGTGAAGCAGTCGTTATACGGTGGGACATGGTCCACAATGCATTGTGGACTATGGTCACAAAACGATGTCGTTTTAGTAAGTGGGAGAAACGGCGGCCGTTAGTCGTAACGAAGCTCCGTAACTGATACTGCAGTTCATCTCAAAAGATATTGCTTCACATTTGTTTTTATATTATCGAATGAAACTGCAGTTATATCGAAAATGAACTGCAGTTGTGTTCAAAGGGAACTGCAGTTGTGTTGAACTGATATTTAATAACAGTTTCATATTTTTGGGTACTGCAGTTATATCGAAAAGAAACTGCACTTGTGTTGAAAGGGAACTGCAGTTGTGTTGAACTGATACTGAAAAGATACTCTCTCACATTTTTTTTTTTATATTATCTAATGAAATTGCAGTTATATCGAAAAGGAACTACAGTTGTGTTCAAAGGAAACTGCAGTTATGCTGAATTGATACTGAATAACAGTTTCACATTTTGGGGGTACTGTAGTTATATCGAATAGGAACTGCAGTTATGTTGAAAGGGAACTGCAGTTGTGTTGAACTGATATTGAATAACAGTTTCACATTTTTGGGTGTATATTGTTCAATGAAATTATAGTTTTATCGAAATGATATTTTAGTTGTGTTGAAAGGAAAGTGCAGTGTATTATAAAAGTAACTGTAGTTGTGTGGAAAGGAAACTGAATAACAGATTCACATATTTGAGTGTATAATATCGAATGAAACTGTAATTATATCGAAAAGGGACTGCAGTTGTGTTGAAAGGGAACTGCAGTTGTGCGGAACGAAGGCCGTTTCAGTCGTTTGTTGTCATTAATCAAAACAACGTCGTTTTGATGCGCGATCCACAACGTATTATGGACTGCGGTCCACAGTAAAATTTGCGAGGGTGAAGTATTAAGTATGCATCAAATGTTCACCACTAGTTTATGCCAAAGATGCACTTCATCAGCCGACAATGGACTAGAGATTGATCATTTTTCTTATTTAAAACAAAATTTTAAACAGATGCATTTTCCTTATAACCCTTTTAAGGACTTGTTGATAATGTTATAGGGGAAATTGCACTTTATACCTCTCACAAATATGTTAATTATCAATGTCATTCTTGAATTATTAGTGGTGTAAATAATATCCTTTAATTTACAAAATGTGATATATATAGCTCCTCCCCTAATAGAAAGAAGGAGAAACATTGTTGTCAACGGAAGGAGAACAAATGAAAAAAGATGGCAAAAGGGTCAAATAGGCCCATATACTACCACTGATTGTTCATCCAACACCATAAATTAAAATATGGTTCATCTAGGCTATTATACTCCTAATTATTTTCCATCTAGCATTTTTAGCCTATTTCTAACAATTAACCCATATAATTTGATGACATGGAAAAATAAAATTAAAAAAATGATGACATGTTATTTATATGGATGTTTTGGATAATTTCTCCCCTATTTCATTAATGAAGAAAATGATTTCTTGCAATGAAATAGGGTAGAAATCAAAATTGCTATATAAAGTTTTAACTACAGTGTACTGCACTACTGTGTATGTATAGTGGGGTATTCACTGTTGTTCGGCAATGAGATTTCATGGAAATTGATATATGAAAATTAAATTATTTTCATAATAACTTAAAATATTGTATTGGGTAAATTTTATTTTATTTTAAAAAAATTAATATTGTACGAGGTGCTTCTGGAACTACCCTTGTAGTGTTGATAATAACTATGCTTCCAGGATTGGAGTTCAAACACTCTTGAGCATAATCTCTTATTCTCTTGAACTGGTCTGAATACCCAAGATTCACCCTTTGTAAAACTACTCTTTGTGCCCTCCTCACCATACTTATTGTCAAATTAATCTTCAAATCTGTCTGAATATGATCCCTGAGCTTGGTATGCTGCATTGTTGGGTCTTTTACAATAGTGTCCTCATATTTTTGTTCCAACCATTTTTGAGTTACTAATTTCAGCTTGTATTTACAATTACACCTATGGTCAAGTATGCATGTTTTCAGCTGGAAACACTTATACCTTTCTACCCAACTGCAATGGCAAAGAAATGGACACCCCTCAACACATTTTACCCTCACCTTGATACTCTCATTTTTGTAGAAGTATATATCCCTTTTAAAATGAACTGCATACTTGATCATAGCAGTCTTAAATTGTGTTGCATCCTCAAATAACATCCCCTTTTCCAGCTCAGGGAAATCACATTCAGGATTATACGATGGCAGCTTACATTTCCTGCTTGGAGGTGTTATTTTTTGTGTCACTTCTTCTTCTTCTTCTTCTGACTCTTGGGTTAGTGGGTCTGTTGAGTCATAATAGTAGTCATCACTACATGCCTCACCCTCAATTTTTTTCTGGTTACTGTCTTCTACATTCACTGCACTGACCTTAGCCTTGGTGGTCTTAACCTTGCCCTTAACCTCCTTCCCCTTTCCCTTAACAGTACCCCCATTTTCCCCTTCATACTGCACATCTACATTAATGTGTGCATCATCCTCTTGGGTAACTCCTCCAATAATATCATTCTCAAAATCAGAATATCCACTATATTCTTCAGCAGAATTATCACTGTCTTCATCACCTTCATGATTTTCATACCCTTCATCACATACAGTACATTCATTATCACTTGTTCCCTCATTAACCTCAAGATTCCCTTCATCACTTATATTACAATCACCCTCAGCTAATTCCTCATTATTACCCTCAGCAGCTCAACATTCCCTTCTTCACCTACATTACAATCTCCCTCATTACCCTCAGCATTCCTTTCATCACTTACATTACAATCTCCCTCATTACCCTCAGCATTCCCTTCATACCCAGGTAACAAATAGCATGGAATTAATTCAGCCTCATCTATTCCATGATCCACATATGTATCACCACCAGTAAGATCTGCCTAAAATCACCACCAGTAACGATAAAATTGCATTACTAAACATTAGAAACAAATACAACAAGGTTCAATGGAATGTGAAATTGTAAATCCATTCTATACAATCTGACATAGAACTAAATTTTTTAGCTAAGCTAATAAAATTTAGATTTGCAGATTGTGTTACAAGAGATGACCGAAGGCCCTGGTAGGAATTTAGTTGATATGTGTAGAGACTCAATTCGTTCACGTTCCGAGGGAACAAAATAAGGTGTCCGATGTGTTGGCTAAACAAACACTTCAACAAGATGAGACCTTTCGATATTTTGAAGTGGCGCCCGGGAGCATTGAGAGACACTGCGCGAAGATGATCTTGGAGCTCTTGATGATGTTAACATTGTGAGGATCAGCTAATGATCCTGGATATCCTCTTCTCTTCTGTCAAAGAAAAGGCTTAAAGCACTCAAAATAAGTTCACAACTCCACTTCAATATCAATTACAAGTCAATAACAGGCTTAAAGCACTAAAAATAAGTTCATAGCTCCACTTAAAAAAAAAGAAGCATAACCTTTGTTCATTTTTTAGCACCCATCATTATCTCGGCTTCAAATCTATTAATGTTATATATATATATATATATATATATATATATATATATATATATATATATATATATATATAATATGAGGTTTATTCTTTTATAAAATGTTGTTATTTTATAATTATGTTGATTTGCTATACTAAAATTATGACCATAAAGATGTTTTTATTTTACTCCAGATATTTTTCAAGATGTTAGAGTTAATTTTTACAATTGGAGACCCATCTTTTAAATATTATGTGCAGCCTATTAATAAAGAGGTGATGAAGTGGCTTGGTGGTCCAATTCACATGCGCTATGTGTGAGGTTGTGGGTTTAATTCTCCTTGATAGCGTCCTCTGATCTTTAATGCATTAAGTAGTGCATAGGTGACTAATTGATGTAGTGGCTTGGTGGACAAGAGTGTGAGTTCTTTAAGAAAGGTCTTGGGTTTAATTCTTGTTGTTAACAGTTTTTTTCATTTTATTTCAAATATAACGCACAAGCAACAACGGTTAAATAAAACCGTTGTCTTTTATTAAAAAAATGGACATAGACAACGGTTTTATAAAACCGTTGTCTTTGTGGTGTTGTCTTTTGACGAAATGCACAAAGACAACACATTAAAGACAACGGTTCAGTAAAAATCGTTGTCTTTGATAAAAGTGTTGCGTCAAAGACAACGGTTTTAGACAAAATTGTTGTCTTTTACACAAAAGATAACACTTTTGTCAAAAACCGTTGTCTTTGTAGTGTTGTCTTTGCGCATTTTTCTTGTAGTGCTTAAATCTAATGGCTAGTTCAGTGAGGTTTAGAACACTTGCATCATTCCACAAAACTCTTAGTTGTCCAATGGCTCATGGAGTGCTTTGTAATACAGTGTTCCTATTTTTCCATACTGACCTTCCTTTATGAACTTAACTAAGTGTGGGTATGAAAGCAAATCTGGGTCTATATCAACTTCCCAAACATCCCCATTAATGTACTTCAGTTTTGAGTCTTTCACAAAATCCCCCCATGGTGTATTACTAGTTCTACACTGCACATCACTAGGATACCTTACAACAAACAATCCATTCTCAGCATTTTAATTACAAAATGAATTAAACAATTAAACCTAACAACAAACAATTCTTCCAGATTTGCACAACGGTAAATATAACACAACAATAAATATAACAGTAAATTAAACAATCTACTTTATTGTTAGTGTTTAGGGACCACAACCCTAACTCATCAGCATTCCATTTAACAATGCAAGCAATTTTTAACTTTATTATTAGGGTTTAGGGACCACAAGTATGACTCAATATTCCATTCAACAACTTGGCAATTTTAATTTTCAACATTATTATTAGGGTTTAGGGACCACATAAGTAAAGCTATGTTCCATTAAACAATGCAACCAAAACGACAGCAAGAATTTTCCCTTTCTGTACAACAATGCTCAGAAAAAGACAACTATGGACCACATAAATAAAGCACACTCGATATGTCTCCATTTCAGTTTACAAACAAAAAGTGTCATGCTTTTCCTCAGAAACAAACAATAAACCTAAACCCAACTATAAAATAAGTCAGAAAATCTTACCTCAACTTAGGTCGTTGAAAATGCGAAGTGAAACTCTTCAACGAACCAACAACTCAGGCACTTCAAATCTGGAGTTTTCTGATTGCAGTCGCACTAAACAAGGAGATGTGAATTTCTGATTTGGGGGTTTCTTTCAATTCGGATTTTGTTTCACAATTGAGGATTTCGATTTGGGGGTTTGCAGTCGCAAGGATACTTCACTTGCTTACACGGTGGAATATGAGACAAATGAAAATAAAGGAAATAAGTTAAAAATTGCCAAGTAAGAAAGCTAGGTAAGCACTTAACCGGGAGAAGGTGTGGAAACTAGCTAGCAGGTGAAATCGAATGTATTTACGCTGTTGAGTGATGTAATTGAACGTTTTTTTGGTCGAGTGGCCTGATTGCACTTTCGCGTTACGTTCAGTGACCAATTTGGCCCTTATTCCAAAGTTTTATATTCCCATCAGTAAGAATTTTATGGTGTACTTTGCATTTTATAAAATTGTATTATTTCCTTTTATATTATGGGTAAAACAATGCTAATCTTTGCACCGATTGAATTTCTTTGTTTGCCTTGAATTTAGAGCTTGATTTTCATGAGTTTTTGGCCGCAAACTCTACTAGGTCATGCGGTCTCATTTTATTTAATCCTTTGGTATTAGTTTACATAAAAAGATAAAAGTATTTAGACTGCATATATGTTTGTTTATCTCTGTATTGTTGATGCCTTAACATTGGGTTTGAATCAATGATTAGAAATCACCAACATATATTCCTCGAAATCCGAGGTCGGCTTCATATTTCAGGTGTTGTAGGTCCCGAAATTCTTATGATTCTGTTTGAGAATTGCCGACAAGCTTAATACAGAAAAGGGAAATCTAATATATTAACCATACATTAATTAATTTATATCTTTTCTTATTATTATTGTATCATATTATATTCCACCAACACTAACACACATTTATACTTTCAATTCACAGGGCAAATTACCTCTCATATATAATTTATAGGCTATTACACAGGAATAGGGTTTACCAATATACCTTATATATTAAGTAGTGACTGCGAGTTTCTTTCGTGATCTAAGAAAAAAAGCAGTAACACACAATACACATAATTTTACAACTCACATTATATTGATAATGACTGAATTGAATGATAATCTACCATGTATCTCTTTCTAAATTCAGAGTTTATTGCTGAAGAAGATTCCTTATCAAGGTTTCCAAATCAAGATTAGTGGTGTCATTGGATGAAAGTATCTGGGAAAGCCTTTCACACAGCCCATCCACTTCTCTGTGCAGCCTTTTGATGTAGTTGCATGTCTCTTCAACTATCTCTGAGGCTGCTACCTGTTAATTTATAGTAATTCATAACTTAGCATCATATCATAGAATGAACACTTATTTAACTAAGGGCATGCTTGTTCCGGGTCTATCTCGGTTCGTTTATAGTCCAGGTCCACACGACTACCCTCATTCGCTACGAGAGGGCACGGGAACTGGTCCAAAGGGAATTGTCACTTGTGGGATCAGAATTGAACCCAAGTTATCCCGAGCTGAGGATTGTCCCTACGAAAAAGCTCATTTGCCACTTGAGCTACCCCTTTGGCTGAGTCGAAGGGGTCCATATTTGAATAGCAGAAATAACATATATACTATACCTTGTTGGTGTAGGACCTTGAAGTGGAAGCTGGCAACAATGCTTGTAGTTTGTTGACCAAAGCATTAATCTCCTCTTCTGTGAAGCTTGAGGCTGAACTTGATGATGATGATCTCCTGCGGCTAGACATGATGACTTTAGCTTCAATTCCTCTCACTTTCTCTCTCAGCTCAGCTCCCCCTTATTACTACAATAGTATATATAGTGCAATGATTAAGGCAATTAGAGACTAGACAGGGAAGTTGAAATGTGAGGTTTGCGTTGCTTAAAAAGGCAACGTACAGTAGGATGATGTTAGGACAAAACGTAGAAAACTAAAATATTATTATATCAATAAAATTTTTGTCCAACTAACATGACTCTATAATAATACTTCACAATCCCCATTTCTTACCCTCCAAAGTACTAATCATATAATATATAAAACTGTGCCAAAAGGTAAGCTAGCAGGGGATGTATTTCCTTATATTTGCATAGCAGTCAACGCTACGTTTCAATGGCAGGATACTGGACTTAATTAGCTCTTGCCTTCAATTCGCCCAACGTAACAATCCCCAGGTACAGTTGCTATTGTCATTGGGACTCTAATACCAATTGTTAGATCAAACGCTTACCACTACGTCAAAAATTACCGCTAGTACGTAGCAAATGTGTAACTTTATTTCTTTATACTTGCGTAGCAGTTAGTACTACGTTTTGATCGATAGTATGTAGGATGCTAGACTTTGGCCTTCCACGCCTCCATCCAACAATCCCCTACAATTGATAATCTCTACGTTTCGATAGTAGGATGTTGGACTTTGGCCTTTCAGGCCTCCACCCAACAATCCCCTACAGTTGTTAATCTCTACGTTTCGATATTAGGATGTTGGATTTTGGCCTTTCAGGTCTCCACCCAACAATCCCCTACAGTTGCTAATAATTTCACTGGGACTTTTTTTTTTTTTGATCAGACAAGGAGGGGGGAAACTAAACTAGATTTTCACTGGGACTTTGATGTCAATTTTCAAGATCAAACGCTTACCACTATATATATCAAAAGTTATCGTTACTATCGAAGACGCAACTACGTTTCATTAATTATACGTACATATATACGTGGCAATATAATCAACATGCGCTTCAATGGCAAGATGTTGAACTTTGGCCCTTTAGCCTCGGCCCGGCCAACAAAATGTGATTGGCAGTGTTCCAATCATATAACCTGAATGTTCACATCGGAGGGGAAACATGAAAATATTAGAATTTTCTCTTGGCACAAGTTGCAGCTAGCAGTCACCTACGTACAGCTAAAGAATTGTGGCGATGCCCCATCTGTCTCGCACTTAACCTACAAGGAGTGGGGAGTGCATAAACTATTCATGTCAATCATATATATAACATAAACACAAACAAACTGTACTTGTAATTAATTGGACAGGTGTCTTCACTTAAATGTAGATTAAGTGTACTTAACTAAGATGCTTTGTGTGCTACCAGAAAAATGTTCTTTAATTTTATGTTAATTATCCTTAATTGTATAAGTTTGTTTCACTGATTACTGGTATTAAACTGTGGGGTCTTTAATTGCTCCTTTTGTCTTTGTCTATATATTATTATTATTATATATATACACATCAATCTAATTAGAGAATTGTTGTTTTTAGACATGCATATATTTCCACCAACATTAATTTTAGTTTATTAGGGGATGGGTTTTTAAGGCAGCAGCTTGTCTACCTTGATTAAGTAATACATTATTATCATGATTTTGTACAATCTATAGAGATAAGATTTGGTAGTTTAAGATCATCCTCCATCTCTCACATTTATGGGTAATGTGTTTAAAAATTATTGAGTCTCAACCACTCAAATTGGTATGCTATCATTTTGCAGATGTGATAGAGGAATTATTTTAAAGACAATTAACACACAAAAAAAAAACAAAAAAACAAAAAAACTCGCGACTAGTACTTGAGGGTGTTAGGTGTAAACTGTATAAGCATTTACTCGCACAACTCAAACAATACAATTAATAGTTATAGTTATAATATCTCTAAACCAATGGAAATGTTGGGTAGAGACCGGTGAAGGGCCAAGTTCAACAATTGGTGGCTAGGAGAATTGTTGAGTAGAGACTGATGAAGGTCAAGTCCAACACCTACTTCTCGAAAATGCGATGACAGCATAAAGAAATAAAGTTGCACGGGTCGAAAGCCGATGAATGGTCAAGTCCAGCATCATGCTTCTTGAAAATGTGATGATAGTATAAAGAAATAAAATTGCATCTTCGTTACGAGCTAAATAAAGTTAGTTGTGTCTTCTTTACAAGTTATAACTTTTGGTGTAGTGTTAAACGATTGATCTTAACAAGGAACAAAATACCCGATTTCTTTGAAGGGTTCGAAATTAATTAACATATAATCTTCTATCAAAACTTGTAGGTTAATTGTATTAGATTAATGTTTTTGACACAAAACATGCATTTTCCATAATCCATAGCAAAGTGCATAGAATACTCATCATCATATATACCAAATTATCTGAAACGAAGGTGACTCATCTCTACCATGCGTGGGGTGGAGGTCAATGCCTCCAAGTACCAAACTAATCCAAATTCAAAGGGAGACTTTTCACACATCCATGTGAATTGCGTTAACAATGCTCCAATACAATGTATTCGGCGGGTACGTAAATGAAAACGCACCATTTTTTTCTCAAATATATTCAAAACATCTACAATAATAAGTAGGCTTTGCATAGAAATGGAAGAAATCGTTCAACACAAGTTTTAGCTAGCTAGGGTTCCATCAATTCGCATACTCTATATTCATGAAGCTAAGATCCGTTTTTTGACAAATAATGATTTGTATTACCAAACAATGCTTTGTTGCCTCCAGAGGCAAATTCGATAATTTTTAGTGCGGAGCTAAGTTTAAATGTATTAAAAAATGTCTATGACAAAATATTAAAATTAAAAAAAAAAATCAACTGAGCTATCTAAACATTTAATAATTTGTATATATATATACATTTGGTTTTTATATATAAGTTACTGCTATATGTGTATTATATATATATACATACATATATATATACATACGTACATATGTATACATACATATATATAAGGGGGTGCAGTGAGGAGGGTGTATTATATATATATATACATACGTACATATGTATACATACAATATATATAAGGGGTGCAGTGGGGAGGGGTGAGGGGGGCAATTGCCTCCATTGCCCCCCTCTAGCTAGGTTTGAAATTTTAGTTGGTTATATGATTTTGGCTATGAACGGTCTAATCCAAGTTGCTTTTGTAAATAACATCATGAAATAAATGTGTTATCACATGATCATTTTACGTAACACAATATCAAATATTCACTTATCAACTGCCTTAGTTAAGTTATTGAGCTAAATTTTTTCTTTTAGTTTTATAATTTAATAATATTTTTAATGTAGTTTTTAAATATATAAAATTTATTTTTTTTTAAAAAAAATCTTTAGTTTTAAAATTATGTTAATTAAACTAGAATGAGATGAGAGTATATTAAAATTTTGAATAAGCAACCAAAAGTAGTAGGGGTCAATCTTACCTTTTGGTCGTACACCCCCATTTGAATTTTTTTTGAGTACTACTGAATCTATTACAATGCAGTATCTGTTTCGTAGCTACTTTCTTAACCTACTAAAACACAAAGAGTCAACAGTTGCCTCAACTGAGGCTCGAACCCACTCTCATCATCCATGTGAGAGTGTTTTCCGGGAACCCCATTTGAATTTGAGTCTATGTATTATTATTACTTCTTATTAGAGTTGGCAAAGGTTGAATGTTGAATATACATAGAATTTAGAATGCCTGTGGCTTGTCTATGTAATAGAGTTCTCATCCGCCGTCTTCTTTATTCGATTCCAATATCATCATGAGATTCCTAAATTAACTTTAACCTTATTCATTGTATGATTAGTTTTAGGCAAAAGGGTGAAATAGGCCTATATACTACAATTGATTGTTCATCTAGAACCATGAACTAAAATATGGTCCATATAGGCTATTATCCTCTTAATAATTTTTCATCTTGCATTTTTAGCCTATTTCTAACAAGTTACCCATCTAATTTGATGACATGGAAAAATAAAATTAGAAAAAATGATGACATGTTATTTATGTGGATGTTTTGGATGATTTCTACCCTATTTCATTAATGAAAAAAATAATTTTTTGCAATGAAATAGGGTAGAAATCAAAATTGCTATATAAAGTTTTAAGAATTAATATCACTTTTGGTCCCACGACTTTTGAGTTTTATCAATTTTGGTGCACAACTTTAAATTTTTTCAATTTTGGTCCCTAACTTTATAATTTTTATCAGTTTTGGTCCTTCCGGCCAAATTGACGGTGAAATGTTATCGAATTTTATATTTTAAGGGTAAAATCGTCATCTCAATGAAACGTCTTCATTATCTAAACAAAATCACTGTAAAATCATATTTATAGGTGTTTTATCGGCGCAAATAATGGGGAAGACAGACATAAACTAGATAGAGATCTGTGAGATTTATAGCATCGACGATTGACAAATCCTTATTTTTCTCTTAATATGATTTTTCTTTTGTTTAGATATTGAAGATCTTTCTTTGGGATAATGATTTTGTCCTTAAAATATAAAATTCTGAAACATTTTGCCATCAATTTGGCCGGAAGGACCAAAACTGATAAAAATAACAAAGTTAGGTACCAAAATTGAAAAAATTTAAAGTTGTGCACCAAAAGTGATAAGACCTCAAAAGTCGTGGGACCAAAAATGATATTAGTTCAAGTTTTAACTACAGTGTATGTATAGCGGGGTATTCACTATCGTTTGGCAATGAGATTTCATGGAAATCGATATATGAAAATTAAATTATTTTTATAATAACTTAAGATATTGTATTGGGTAAATTTTATTTTATTTTAAAAATAAATTAATATTTTTGGATTTTTGGATTTTTGGATAATTGAATAACTTAAGATATTGTATTTTTGGATGATTTCCTACAATGAAATATGGCAGAGATCAAAGTTGCTATATAAAGTTTCAACTACAGTGTACTGTGTATGTATAGCGGGCTATTCAATGTCGTTCAACAATGAGATTCCATTAAAATCGATATATGAAAATTAAATTATTTTTTAAAAAATAATAAAATTTACCCAATACAATATTTTAAGTTATTATATTTAATTTTCATATATCGATTTTTATGGAATTTCATTGCCGAACAATTTTGAATACCCCACTATACAAGTATACATACACAGTACTGCAGTACACTGTAGTTCAAACATTATATAACAACTTTGATTTGAACCATATTTCTTTGCAAGAAATCATTTTCTTCATTAATGAAATAGGGTAAAATCATCCAAAACATCCACATAAATAACATATCATTTTTTCTAATTTTATTTTTCCATGTCATCAAATTAGATAGGTAACTTGTTAGAAATAGGCTAAAAATGCTAGATGAAAAATTATTAAGAGTATAATGGCCTAGATTGACCATATTTTAGTTCATGGTGCTAGATGAACAATCAATGGTAGTACATGGGCCTATTTGACCCTTTTGCCTTAGTTTTACTATCCCGGTTTATTGCTGAGCTTTTCTGTATGAATTTAATTTATAGTTTTATATAATTTTTTTTAAAAAGAAAATATTACAAGTATTGTTATTTTATTAAAAGAAATTAAGAAACCCCTTATACACTAACTACTATGTAGTGCGATGATATTTCTGTTACCATTTCAAATTGATGGTCACAGGTAGTGGTCCGACCATTTTTTCTTGTTGCTGAAAAAGATTGAGAAAATATAGAACTGATATTACCTGGTAAGGAATCATATCATTGTTTTAAAAAGAAACTTTTTATGCTTCACACTTTAACCTATACAATTAGATCTTTTATAGTTCATACAATGAGCATAGATTAAATTAAAACAAATTTACAATCATTAAAGTTCTGATTAATACATTTAACGATAATGTATTAAACAAACCCCTAAATAATTGAGCACTAAAATTCCAAAATTAGTCCCTATAAAAATAAAATAAACTCCGTGACCTCATATTAGTCATGAATCCTGTTTGATGATCACGTTGCGGCCATGGGGCACATAGTTTCTACACAGATAATTAGGGCATGTGTATTCGCATGGAAATTACAAGCCCTACCTACAGGCTACAAGCTAGCTATTACCTATTAGGAAAAGGAAATTCCAATTTCATGCATTTTTCTAACCATTTCCATAATTGTAGTTTATTATTATTATTATTTATTATTATTATTATTATTATTATTGTTATTATTATTATTATTATTATATTTTCAGTCCCTAAATTATAAAATAATTGTAGATTTTGTCCTTACTTGTCCGTCGTACTTACATCTGGTTCTTAAATTATAATTGACATTGCAAATTTCGCCATTTTTTTAATTAAACATTAGGGGCAAAATTTACAACATCATTTATAACTTAGAGACGAGAAATGAGCACAACCAACAGGTAGGGATACATCATGCAATTAACCTATAACTTAAATGATGAAAAGTGCAATTTTCGCATATATATATATATATAATTTCATCCAATTTTAGATTTTTGTAGTGATTAATTGCATGCTTAACTAAAGGTCTCGACTCTGGAGTTCGACTTCTAATAATGTAGCTATCTTCAAACTTATTAGGTAGTGTTTTGTTACCCTTAATGAGTTCCTACTTAACACGATTATGATTAGTCTCGGGGTGTGAAGTACTAATGTACATCCATGCATATGGTTGGGAAACCTATGATAATTTTTTAAAAAAAAAAAAAAGAAGAAGAAGAAAGAAGTAAAAGTAAAAACATTATTACTTTTCCAAATTAATAAGTAAATACCGAAGCAATAAATCAATAATAACATCATATTGATGATAGTTACAATAACAAAATCTTTTAATGTAATTTGAGGCCTAAATTAATTATTAAATTTGTGTTAATATTTGATTTGTTCATTAAACAGAAAAAACAAAGAAAAAAGAAGCCCAAGAACAAGCGTGTTCTTGCTGGGACATAGCATGCATGAAGCATGATCACATGGGTTGCAAATTGCAATTGCATGATAAAATCTTATCGATTAAGACAAATGCATGAATTGTTGACTTTTATTTATTTATTTATTTTTGATAATTGTCAAATAAGTTCTGAAATTTTTATGAGAACATACATGAATTAAGTTATCAAATTCGAAAAAAACACCATATTAACAATTGAATTCAATAAAATAGTGCAATTAGCATTTTTAGTTAGCCACATTCAAATTATGGTTGATGTGTCAGGTTATATATGTATAGTATACTTTCATGATTTTGACTCCAAATTATCATTTTCACCTTCCATCCACCACACTTTCATTTCTTTTTTTTTTTTAATTAAAGTTATTGTCAATTGATAGTTACATTACATAACAATTAATTTATTGTCGAGTTATTGTTAACTATGTGTGTGGGAGAATTCACTACCTTTGTTACTCAATTCACAAAATTTGGTTTAAATAGTTGAATACCTTATATTATATGTGCTAAAGTAGTTGAGGTTGTTAAAGTGATAACCACAAAATTACAAGTTCGACTCTCAGCAAAAGTGATCTATTGGCCTTCTTAGTTTGAGTTGGTCAGCTATATGGACAACCTAAGTTCATTTACCTCATTGTAACCCTACCACACACCCCATCCCCCACACACATATTTAAGAAGAGATAAAAGGGCTCGCAAGGGCAGCCCAAGTGGTAAGAGAATTACACTTGTAACCAAGAGGTCGTGGGTTCGACCTCAAGCCATTGGGTTTGAGCTGGTCAACTATGGGTAACCTAGGTTGGTTTACACAACTAGTCATGAATAAAATATTTGTTACTTATAAGAAAAAATGTAATACTTTTAAATCAAAATGTAAAAATATTAATTTTTTCTTCAAAAGTTTACACTTTCAATTCCCTATATGTAACAAAAACTTTATTCCTGATTAGTATTACATTTTTCAGTATAAATATTACATTTTCATATTGATCCAACATATCTCACAGACAAGGATCCGTGACACTGTCTCAAACAAGTTTTTGTAAGAATAATATAATTGAACTCTTTTGACCTTTTATTGTCTATAAAAGTCTGGTTACTATTTACATAGACTCCATGCCATGTCATTTCATACTTATAATATATATATATATATATATATATATATATATATATATATATATATATATATATATATATATATATATTTTCAGAGTAATGCTACTAACGGTAAGAATGTTACCGGAATGTATTATAAATCTCAACGTATCAAGAGTACGTACAATAGTGAGTTCAATACAGTAATGTTGCGTGTCATAAATAAAGTGTCTCCCCATCCTCTACCACAAGTCTGCTACTTATACTATGGCTGCAACGTCTCTTCCTCTGGTGAGGGACTCCCAGTCCTGGCGAGCATACATTGAGTGCTAGTAATGGTGAGCATACATTGAGTGCTAGTAATGGTGAGCATACATTGAGTGCTGGTAATGATGAGCCGTTGGAGTAATTATCATCTCATCAGTGTGTTGTCTTTGTGTAACGAGTGACCATTTGTTGCCTTCGGGTTAGTGCTGATGATTCGGGTCAGGTGCGTCATGCCCAATTATCCTGTCACCAGCCCCTACTCCCCATTTTGCGAGCGTAACGGAGTCAACTAGTGAGTAACAATAGTGCAGAAGAGAGATGATATTTTTTTGTTTTTTTATTTGCACCTCGGCACAGAGTTGAGGTGCGCCCTAGAACTGTGCCGAGGGCACAGAGCCGAGGCTTTGCACCTCGTCGCTGGGCCGAGGTGCTGATGAGACATCTCGGAGTCAACAACATCGCCATCAACAACATCAGTAGTAGCAGCATCATCAACAACAACTATTTCGCACCTGGCCTCAAGGTTAGGATTCTCAAATATTGCTGGCAAGCCCATGGCCAGTGGATCAAAGTTGGGATCTTTCTCGCTAAGCACCAAGTAAATCTGTCACTGCATGGTGTACATTCCAAGGTCGAATGCTACCTGAGATTTTGCCTCAACTGCATCTCGGCTCACCTTGGACTTCAAAACCCTAGCAAACAGGGTGGGGCTTTTCAGCCCAACCTTAACCTATCACCATGGCACAGGGACGAGGCGCCGCCTCGGCACGGGTGACCGTTTGTTGCCTTTGCACCTCGGTATAAAATTGAGGTGCGCCCCAGCACTGTGCCGAGACTTTGCACCTGGGCGGTGGGCGGAGGTATTGCACCTCGGCGTAGAGCTGAGGTGCACCCAACACTATGCCGAGGTTTTTTTTTTTTTTTTGCACCTCGGCACAGAGCTGAGGTGCAGCCTAGCACTGTGCCAAGGGCACAGAGCCGTGGTGCACCCAGCACTGTGCTGAGGGCTTGCACCTTGGCACAGAGCTGAGGTGTGCCTCAACACTGTGCCAAGGCTTTGCACCTCGGCGCTGGGCCTTTTTTTTTTTTTCACACCTCGGCATAGAGCTGAGGTCCACCCAGCACTGTGCCGAGAGCTTGCAGCTCGGCAGAGTCGATGTTTATTTTATTTTATTTTTGCACCTCGGCACAAAGTTGAGGTGCGCCCCAGCAATGTGCCGAGGGCATAGAGCCGAGGTTATTTTATTTTATTTTTTTCTTTGTAGCGACGTTACTAACCGAGCCTCGGCATAGAGCCGTGGTTTTTTTTCCTCGTTTTTACAAATCTAATCAGGGCGGATCATCAATGAATAACATATTTCTTGCGTTTTACCGGCTCCTCTTGTATTACATTGTCCTTTTCTTGCATGGCATGGTCTCATATTCTCTTCTTGGCATTGGAAGTGAATGGCGTGGGGTCCTCTTCCTTTCTTCACACATTTCTGGATAGGCTTTGTTGATGCTGGTACTATCCTGGATACTTAACAAACTCCGTAAAGTACCGCTCTGCACTATTTCATCTATTTGCCATTTTAAAGTGTGACACTCGTCCGTGTCATGACCAACCTGTTGGTGGAACTGGCAGTATTTGATTTGATCCTCACTCGGAGAAACTGCATGCACTCTGAGGGAAAATTTACCATTCCCATTTCCTCAGCGTGATTTTTTTTTTTTGAAAAACTTCCTCAGCGTGACTTAAAATGATGTTAACTGGATGAGTAAGCGGTGTTAAATGTCGCGGTGGGGCAAGACGAGGCCGCTCGTGATCCCTCCCCTTTATTGTGGATGATTGGTTTAGGCGTGGTGCCTGGTTGGTCGAGTCAACTTTATCAGATCGCCCACTCCTCCTGCCCTCTTCCTCATCTTTCTTCTTCTATCAGCCTCCTCGACCTCGGCATAGCGGTTCGTTGTCCTCATTAGCTCCTCATAGGAGCGTGGATGGTGAGTGTTCAACTGTCTATGAAAATTTCCTAACCTGAATGCGTGGATGAACATGAGGATTGCCGCATTAGTATCGAAGTCGCATACATTGTTGACTTCCGTCATCCATTTGCTTAAGAAATTTCTTAAGTTTTCGCCCTTGTCCTGTTTTACTCCATGGAGATGTGAAAATGGTTTCTTGTGTTGTATATGCCCGAAGAAATAAGTAAAGAAATTTTTGGACAACTCTGCAAAGTTCTGGATCGAACCATCCGGAATCGTGTTGAATCAATCTTGGGCGATTCCATTCAAAGTGGACAAAAACGCTCTACACATTATAGCGTCGCCTGCCCTGGTCATTACCATAGCTGCCTTGTACCTTGTCATGTGGACACGCGGGTTAGAAGTCCTGGTGTAGGCCTTGATAGTGGAACAACCTAAAATCTCTTGGGAGGGGCGCATTCGTTATACTAGGAGAAAATGGAGCGGCCATCCTCACCTCAGGTTCTGGTGAATGTTCTCTTACTTCTACCATCTTCTCTAGCTCTTCTATATGTTTTTGAAGTTTTTCCACCACTTCCTTCTGCATGTTTGGGGTTTGCTGGAGCATCGTGGACTGACATGGAGTTGGCCCCCCAGACTCACCCATCCCTTCTATCCGGTGCGACTGCTCACCTTGGTGTGGACCCTTGGTCCTTTTGGTCATCGGTTGTGCCCACAACCTTGGCTGGATTAAAGCCCTTTCACCCCACCGTCCCATGGCGGGCATAGATATAGTCGGCCGACGAGTTGCACCACGACACAGAAGCTGGGTCCTTTTTTCCTCTATTTTCTCTTTCTACGCGGATGCTTAGGGCAATTGTCCTTGAATCTCCACCCCCAACTAGGCTAGGGTTGTCGCTGCCTGCTGAATGACCCGAGCCGCCGCTTGGGGGTTCATAGGTGGTTCCCGTGCTTTGGGAACTTGCTGCCCTCCACTGTGATTGTTGTTGTGTTGCTGGTGATGACCATCATTGTGACCACCACTGGTGTTGCCACAATTCTCGTGATGAGAATTGTGGGAATCGCTAGATCTTGATCCCACCATCTCCACTGATAAACTGGAATTGTTGTTATGTGTAGAGCTTCGCCTGAGATTTGGTCTCAACTCTCAATGAAAGCACCAATGCCAGTAAGAATGTTACCGGAATGTATTATTAATCTTAATGTATCAAGAGTACAATAGTGAGTTTAGTACAGTAATGTTGCGTATCATAAACAAAGTGTCTCCCGATCCTCTACCACAACTCTACTACTTATACTATGGCTGCAATCACTCTTTCTCTGGTGAGTGTAACGGACTCCCAGTCCTGGCGAGCATACATTGAGTGCTAGTAATGGTGAGCATACATATAGTGCTAATAATGGTGAGCATACATTGAGTGCTGGTAATGGTGAGCCGTTGGAGTAATTCTCATCTCATCAATGTGTCGTCTTTGTGTAACGGGTGACCGTTTGTTGCCTTCAGGTCAGTGTTGATGATTCCGGTCGGGTGCTGCATGCCCAATTATCCTGTCAGCTACGCACCTCTAAAAAAAATTTCCTCATTATTTTCCCTCCTAACATGTTGACAGTAATAATGTTACCAAAATATATTTATATAAGTAAATTGTGATGTTGTTATAGTCTCAGTACAGAATTTTTTGCGTGTCACTCTACTTGTTATATGGGCTCAACTTTTATACTGTACAATGGTAACGACTACATTAATGTGGACTAAAGGCCTCATATTAAGTGCAACGGCTCCCCTCTATAAGTGTCAAGTTCCTCAGTAATTGTTGTGCGTGCTCCTTCGTAACTGTTCTTTGATGACGCGGACCGTAAGAACCGTTACCTCTTCCTACTTCAGTCTCGACCGTTACTAACTAACTTGTTGATTGCTTTGATGAGTTAGACGAAGTGTACCAGGTCAGATCTAACACCTTGTCAAATTATCCTGTCACCAGCCCCCTACTCACAAGTTGAGAGCGTAGCGAGTCACTTAGGGAGTAATACTAGTGTAGAATTATCATTTGTTGAATATCCTAGGCTACACGCATAGAGAAACAGGACGTATAAGTTTTATTTTTTTGGTATAATAATTATTTATTTTTCATTTTATTTATTTATTTTTTTGGAACGTGATCAGAGCACCGTTTTTTTTCGGAACGAAATCGAAGCGCCACCGAACGGGATCGACTACCATGGCCGAGGATAGCCTCGGCCACCATGGTAGTGTTTGTTTTTTGTTTTTTTGTTGTTTTTTTTTTTTTTTTTTTGTGTGCGCTCATAGCTCACTTGGGCCGACCGTAGGACTAGAACCAATAGTTACATCAATAATCTTATTGTTGATCTTATGCGTGCTAGCGAATAACATGTTTTTTGCATTGTGCGAGTTCCTCCTCTAACTCATTGCCCTTCTTTTTAATGATCTAATCTCCCCCCTCCCCCCCCCCCCCCCCCCCCCCC